>NC_090902.1:16098436-16201414 GCF_040956055.1 Brachionichthys hirsutus
ACTTCGTAAGGAAAGGGGGGCTAACTACTGCCGAGCAGGGTGAAGAGATTCTCATCTACTTACGGGGCAAAGCCAAAGACGTTGTCAGAGTGGGCGTTAAGTCTAGTGGGATTGATGTGCGTAGTAACCCAGACTCAATTTACAGCCTTTTGAGGAAGCACTTTAGTTGCGCACAGTTTTCACCTCTCCCTCTACAAGACTTCTATACAACTGTCCCTCGGTCACAGGAAGACCCTTACGACTTCTGGCTGCGCCTCAACCATGCTGCTGATGTTGCTGCAGAGTGTCTCAAAGACCAGGGTAAGCAGCAGAACAGCATGTCCACTGAGGTCACACGCATGTTCATCAGAAGCTGCCCGAGCGCCGACCTCGCCCTCACCTTCCGCTCTAAGACGATCGACAAGTGGTCCGCTGCTGAGGTGCAGGAGATCCTGAATGAATACCGCTCGGAGAAGATCATCAGGGCAGCAGGCATGAGGGATAAGAAGGAAGTGACTGTGAATAGGATGGAAGCTAACTCCAGCTCAGAGGCTCTGTGCGATGTCCAGCCTGCACTGCAGCCCCCGCGTGCTGCACAGCCCACATCGCAGCCCCTCTGTAATGCTCAGCCTCCAGCGCAGTCAACCTCTGCAGACAGCTCTGCCATGGAGAGGATGCTTACGATGCTGGAGAAAGTCCTCATGAGCAATACTCAGTCCAGACCTGTGAGTAGAAGGCCTAGTGGCTTACCTAGGGTTCAGGGTCTTAGCAATGTGCCATGTTTAGTCTGTGGAGATGCCAGTCACTCTGCTTTGTCACACTGCATGCAAAACAAGTTGTGCTTCCAGTGTTTTTCACCTGGCCATGCCAGGAGCGGATGTCCGCAGACAGGGAGGAGTGCAACAGCAGCAAACCAGCCGTTAAACTGAATGATCTGCGTGTAGGGGAGGACCGCGTGGATCTTCAGAGTGAGTCTCCCGCCTCTAGCTTTGAGGCTTTTTCGGGCACTGACACTTTAAGTCAGCTATGCAGTAGTGACATTTCATCAGACAAAACAGTTATCTTTCAGAGCTTTCAGGCAGTCCCTAAGGCTGACAGTTTGTTTTACACATTGGTTTCAGTTGAGGATGGACCCGCTTTTCGGGCCCTCATTGATAGTGGATCCATGGCGTGTACCCTTAGTGAGTCAGCTGAGGCAAGTTTAGTGAAAAGCATCCCCAGCATTGCAAGGCAACCGGCTCAAGATATCGTCATTGTTGGTTGTGGAGGCCATCGGGTCACACCTACAGCAATCTACAACCTCAATGTTACTGTGTACGGCTGCCCCATGTCTGTGCCTGCCCTAGTAGTGCCAGGTCAGACAGAAGAGTTCATCCTGGGCACTAACGCAATCAAAGAGCTGTTGATGCAACTAAGAGGGACGAGTGGCTACTGGAGAGTCGTGTCCACGCCCAGCCATAACCAGAGTGACGAGTGCCGCGAGTTCCTGTCCCTGTTCTCCAACACTGAGAGGTGGAGAGGCGAGTCTGTGCCTGAGAGAGTGGGTACTGTAAAGCTCCAGAGAAGGGTGACGTTAGAGCCGCAAACGGAGCACCTGGTGTGGGGGAAGTTGCCTGTGTCTTCAGTCCTGTCTGTGGGCAGCACAGTCATCGTTGAGCCGACAAAGTCGAGGTCAAGGCTGAAGCAGATAATGGTTGGCAGAGTGATCACGCCACTTTGGGGAGATGGTTCCATCCCACTGAAAGTCATCAATCCAACCAGTCACAGAGTTGTACTTAGACGGAACACCAAGATAGCAGACGTGTCACCTTGTGTTGCTCTGGAAGACCTGCCGCACCCTGCAGAGTTCAAGTCGCATGTGCAGTGTGCAGAGAGTGGTTCTCCTTCAACACACAGATCACCTGAGGAGCTGCAACGTGCCCTGCGCGACTTGAATCTCTCTGACATCGACTTGGAGTCCTGTGAAGTGTCACCACAATGGAGAGACAAGCTGCTGCAGCTCATCAAGAGTCATGAGTCGATCTTCTCCAGAGACAGAATGGACTGTGGTGAGGCTAGAGGTTTCGTCCATCGCATTCATCTCACTGACAACAAGCCCTTTCGTGTGCCATACAGGCGCATTCCTCCCAGTCAGTACACTAAACTAAAGACAGCACTGAATGAGATGGAGGAGAAAGGGATCATTCGCAAGTCACAAAGTGACTATGCCTCACCCCTCGTCTTAGCCTGGAAGAAGAACGGCGATTTGAGAATATGCACTGACTTTAGGTGGCTTAATGCACGCACTGTCAAAGACTCTCACCCACTGCCGCATCAGGCCGATGTCCTTGCAGCTTTAGATGGCAATACATTCTTCTCCACCATGGATCTCACATCAGGCTACTACAACGTGCCCATGCATGAGGATGACAAGAAGTACACTGCCTTTTCCTCACCATTTGGCCTGCATGAGTACAACAGGCTACCTCAGGGGTTGTGCAATAGACCGGCCACATTCATGAGAATGATGATGTCCATCTTCGGGGATGAAAACTTCAGTAGTGTGCTCTGTTACTTGGATGACTTGATGGTGTTTGCCCCCTCAGAGGCTGTGGCTCTCCAGCGCCTTGAAATGGTCTTCTCTCGTCTCTCCAGGCACAACTTAAAGCTGGCCCCTAAGAAATGCTTCTTCCTCAGATGCTCTGTCAAGTTCCTGGGCCACGTCGTCTGTGAGGAAGGCATTAAGACAGACCCGGCCAAAGTTGATGCCATCTGCAAGGTGCAGCAGGTTGATCTGATGGAAGCTGACGGACAAACACCGTGTCCAAAGAAGATAAGGTTGTTTCTTGGAATGGTGCTGTACTACCAACACTTCATTGGGGGATGCTCTGCCAAGGCCAAGCCACTCTTCCAGTTAACGTCGGGGTCCAGCAAACAGACACCTGTGAAAAAGGGGAGGAAACCTCGGAAGAGGATGTGTTACGCCAAGCTCACTCCCACTGACTGGACACCTGCATGTCAGAATGCATTTGAGATCCTGAAGTCTGAGCTGCTGCAGAGTGTAGTCTTGGCTCATCCATTCTTCGACCAGCCTTTCATTTTGGCCATTGACGCATCCTTTGATGGGGTTGGAGCTGTCCTCTCTCAAGTCCCTCCTGGTGAAGAGGTAGCGAGACCTGTAGCCTTCGCCAGCAGAACACTTTCTCGCTCTCAAATGAACTACCCGGCTCACAGACTGGAGTTCTTTGCATTAAAGTGGGCTGTTTGCGAGAAGTTCAGCCACTGGCTTAAGGGACGTCACTTCACGGCTTGGACTGACAACAACCCCCTGACATACATCCTAACTAAACCCAGACTTGATGCATGTGAACAGCGCTGGGTGGCTAAGCTTGCGTTGCGTCATACAGCTTTGATCTCAAGTATGTCCCAGGCCCCAAAAACGTTGTTGCTGACGCCTTGAGCAGAGAGCCGTTTGTTCAGTCATGTATAAGTTATCGCGTCATCACAGAGCCTTATCTCGCCCTCCTGAAGAATGTCAGTGGGGTTGGTGATGACACTGTCCAGGACGCGTTCAAGTTTAGCAACAACCACCAGATGGTCCTGAGGTCAGGCAAGCAGCCATGCAACACGTCCAGCAGCTGCAGTGGTTCAGTCGAAGCGGATGAGATTTCAGCTGTTCTCGGTGCACACTCCACTGGTGGGTTAAGTGAGGTAGCGAGTGTGGGCTTCACTGTCCCTCAATCGCAGCAGGCTGGTAGCCCCATCCCTCGTAGCAGTCTGGTGAACCAGCAAGGCCGAGATGGAACCATCAGTCGAGTGCTCTACTACATAGAGAGACGGAGAAAGCCTTCAAAAAGGGAGAGAGCAGAGGAAGCCTCGAGTGTACGCCAGCTCCTGAAGTACTGGGACAAGCTGACCATCCGCGATGGCGTGCTGTGCAAACAACAGAGGGATGGGAATATGAACAGACGCCTGTTCCTCTTTGTGGTGCCCGACACTCTCAAAGCGCAAGTACTGAATGGGATCCATGATGAAGCTGGGCACCAGGGAAAGAGTCGAACTCTGTCACTTGCAATGCAGAGATTCTTCTGGGTCGGGATGAAGCGAGATGTCGACAGTCATGTGACAAACTGCCACCGCTGTGTTGTCGGGAAGACTCCTGAACCCAATGCCTGTGCACCGCTGGAGAGCATTCGCACATCAGAGCCGATGGAATTGGTCTGCATCGACTTCTGGTCGGCTGACGTGAGCGATGGCAAGTGCATGGATGTCCTGGTCGTTACAGACTGCTTCTCCAAGATGGCTCACGCGTTTCCATGCAAGAATCAGTCTGCCAAACAAGTTGCTTGAAAACTCTGGGAAGAATTCTTTCTCATCTATGGCTTTCCAAAGAGAATTCATTCTGACCAAGGAGCGAACTTTGAAAGCAAGTTGATCAAGGAACTGTTGTCTCTGGCAGGTGTCGACAAGTCTCATACTACGCCCTATCATCCCATGGGCAACGGCATCGTCGAGAGGTTCAACAGGACCCTTGGGTCTATGATAAGAACTTTGCCTTCAAAGTCTAAAGCCAAGTGGCCTCAGATGTTGCAGCTTCTCACCTTCTGCTACAACTGCACAGAGCACGAAACAACTGGCTTTGCGCCTTTCTATCTCATGTTCGGCCGAGTTCCTCGTCTCCCAGTTGACATGTTGTTTCAAAGCGCCCTCTCTGACGAAGTGGTGGTCGATCACAGTGAGTTTGTGTCTCGCCTGAGGAAAGACATGCGTGAGGCTGTACAGATAGCACAGAGGCACAGTCAGAAAGAACAGACTTGACACGCAAAGCTCTACAACAGGAAAGTCAAAGGCTCACCACTCGCCATTGGAGACAGAGTGCTCGTTGCAAACAGAGGTGAAAGAGGAAAACGGAAGGTAGCTGACGAGTGGGAGTCCTCTCCATATGAAGTTGTGGCTGTGAACCCTGGCATTAATGTGTACAAAATCAAAGACGTCCACACTGACAGGGTGAAAGTAGTCCGCAGAAATCTGTTACTCCCTGTGAGCTTCCTTCCGTTGGACGATGAGCAGGATCTTCAGTCCGCAGACCCCTGTCCACCGCTGTCCACAGACCTCCAGGGCCCTCCGTCTAGTTCGGCAGTCCCGGAAGGCAACCCTCCGGTGGAGGATGGCGTAAGAGATCAAACTGCAGACTGGGTGCTCAACAGTCCTGATGACTTGGAGAGGGAGGGGCATCACGATGACCCCGTTGACGTGCCTGACTTGTCTGATCACGCGTCGGAGCCAGGTGACTCAGCAAGTGGCGTTGCAGTTGGAGGGAGCGACCAGGTCAGTGTTATTCTCCCTGTGCCTGGTGACATGCAAAGTGCTGAACCCCACCCCGTGGTTCCCACCCATGATGACACAGTGTCGGATGAGCCTGTTGTTTCCGCTCAGCCTCAGAGTTTAGATGTTGCTATTCTGCGGACAAGACGAGGCAGAGCCATCAAACCACCCAAAAGACTCATTTGTGAAATGAATGAACAGGTCGTTGACACTTCACGCACGTCCACAGTTGGCTCTTTTATGTCTCTAGTTACCAGCTTGTTTTGAGCTGATGATAGCACCTGCCAGTAGTGCGCGGGCAGTAGCAGTTTGTTTTTTTGTTTTTTTCAAGCTACAGGTGTTTTTAGGAGTAGACCTCGCAGTGTAGTTTTCATTATCAGTTGTCCAGTTTAGCAGAGTTGAGGTGTAACAGGCATCTCTGTAGTCTACTTTTTAGTAAGGGATAGGGCGCCTTCCCGTTCTTCAAGTACTCCCTAGATCGAGGATTTTTTAATCGACAGCTTTTGACGCTCTTAATGACAATAGTACACTGCAGGTCTTTCTTCTTTTAGCATTCTAGTGACCCCTCTCTCCGTCTCCTGCTTCCCTCCTCATTCTTGTCTGGAACTTCTTGCTCTTCTTTGGGCGGTTTTGGGTGTACATCCCCGATTTAGCAGGATTTAAGGGGGGTGTATGTGACGGAGTAAATATGGATGCAGTTAAATCCTGCATAAAGGGGATTTATTTATTTTCTAGTAATGTATTTGTCTTGTTTTCCTTTTATAATTACACATGTTTTTTATTTCATTTGTTATAATGTACATCTCGGGGTGTTTATGATTTGGAGTATTTTGTCCCTCCTGGCTTGCCGTCCTATGGTTTTGGCCCATTTCCTGCTTCCCCTCCCCCAGCACTTCATTCGAACACGCGGGACGGAGCAGTACAAGATCCCGAGATGAACGAATGTACCTTTTTTTTGTATAAACCCAGTAAAAAGGCGACAGAACCAGCCGTGTGTGGACCTTCAATTCTGTTACACAACACAACGCAGAGGCAGAGAGACAAGTGTGTGTGTGTGTGTGTGCGTGGGTGTGTGTGGGTGTGTGTGTGTGTGTGTGGGGGTGTGCGCCAGTCAAGCAACACTTTCTTGTTGCTGTCGTCATTCTGTTTCTCCGGCCAGATGACAACCGTCCACGCACTGAGAAGATGAACTGCACAAGCGCTTGTGAGGCAGGGGCAAGCAGGGGCACGAACCAGATCTAGTGCCGCAGGGGCAAGCAGGGGCACGGACCAGATCTAGTGAGGCAGGGGCAAGCAGGGGCACGGACCAGATCTAGTGCCGCAGGGGCAAGCAGGGGCACGGACCAGATCTAGTGCCGCAGAGGCAAGCAGGGGCACGGACCAGATCTAGTGCCGCAGAGGCAAGCAGGGGCACGGACCAGATCTAGTGAGGCAGGGGCAAGCAGGTTTAGTGCAGCAGTTCTGCAGTTTCTGCCGGTCCTCCCCGGATCGATCCCTGAGTTCTTTGCCCAGGTCCTCGATTCGGACCATCACACGGTCCCCCAGAGCACCGAAGAGCACTTTTAGATCCATGGTCAATTTATCCAGAACTTTGAAAGCCACCGTCTTGGAGACTTTCCGATACACCAGGGCAACTCCCGTCCCGATTAGCAGATGCCCCGCCCCCACCAATAAGCCAAACAGCCAAATATCTTCAGTGTCCTCTGCAGAGAGGACCGTGAGACAGACCACTCTCCATTTCTCCAGGGATTTAGGAGACCAGAGCTCAGCACGCAGCGGGTCCTGGAAAGCAGACAGACGGGACGAGACAAAGAATGCAGGGACAGAGAGAGGACAAACGTCTGCTCTCGTCGAAGACCAAAGCTGATGGCTCTTAAGTATTATAATGTACTGTCACTAAATACTAACGGGCTGAATAATCCTGTTAGAAGGAGCCAGCTGGAGTTGATAAAGCATACTGGCAGGAAACTCTTCTGTCTAGTATAGAACAAGACAAACTAAAAAGAATGGGGTTTAAAAATGCAGATTACTATTAAAGAAATGTGGAGTGGCCATTTTTTAATTTAAAACAGAGGTAGATTTGAATTCATGTCTGAATTAAGTGGCAAAGAAGGTAGATTTATTTTCGTGAAATGTAAAATAGAGTTTATATAGGAAGAAAACATACTTCTGTAGAAAAACACATTTTAAAAAATGCTTTCATGTTTCGAGTTTATTGATGTGGCGGTCTGCACACGGCTCCTGGATTGACATGCTCTGCAGGCCACGCCCTTCATTTGAGGATAGGTTACATCTTCATGTATAACACTGATCTGAACAGGATAAAAGAATGCAGGATCCGTCAGGGAGACATTTCTGACATTTATCTAAACCTTCATTTGGATGAAAGACGGAGACGGAGGAAAACGTTATGGAGACTGGTATGCTAAATTATCCAGCCTTTCTACAGACCATGACAACAGAATTAAACTTGTATCTACAGGTTAACAATAATCGGCTATGCTTAAGAATGAAATAAAAAACCTAGAAAAGTCTCCACCACGGTGGCACTGCAAATGAGGCTGGATAAAAAAGAAATATAGAATGTTAGGTGAAGAAGTGGAGAGAAATAAACGGTCCATGAAGCAGAGACATTATGGGGGGGCTAAGGCATCTAAACGCCTGGCGTGAAGGCTCAGGAAACCACGGGTCCCATGAGCCACCTTCTTCCTGGACATTTTGCTAGCCTAAAATGGCTCAGGGTAGAAGACAGGGTTAAACAACTCAAAATGGGATTGGCATTTAAAATAGTCAATGCAGCTCTGCCCTCAGTCCCCTCAATCCCTGCATACCTGAATAAACACCTCCACAGATTTAGTGACACCCACAGCCACAACACTAGAGGGAGCTCAAACAACAACCTGATTACCCCCTCCTACAGGACTAACATGGGTAAATCATCTTTTTACAATACTGCCCCCCAAGGGTGGAACAGTTTGACTCCTGCCCTCAAAACATGCACCTCTTTGGCCTCCTTCAAAACGGCCCTAAAAATACACCTTTCAGGGGGACAGAAACGGAGATAGTCATCACGACTCTCTCCGGATCAAACCCCCACCCCCTTTTTTGTCCACCTACGTTGTACATATTATGTGTCTTTTTAATTTATTGTTAATTTGCATCAATTGAGTAATTTAATATTAGTTTTATTTGTATTGTTAAATGTTGATGATTTATGTACGAAGGACTTTCAACGGAAACAAGACCGCAAGGGCTTTCTAGAAATGCTCCTCTTAGACAGGATGTTTGACTGTACTTGTACTGTAATACAAGTACAGTCGCACAGTAGCATGTATTACAGTACAAGTACAGTCACACAGTAGCATGTATTACAGTACAAGTACAGTCAAACATCCTGTCTAAGAGGAGCATTTCTAAAAAGCCCTTGCGGTCTTGTTTCCGTTGAAAGTCCTTCGTACATAAATCATCGACATTTAACAATACAAATAAAATAAAACCAATATTCAATAACTCAATTGATGCAAAATAACAATAAAATAAAAAGACACATAATATGTACAACGTAGGTGGACAAAAAGGGGGGGGGGGGTTTGATCCGGAGAGAGTCGTGACTGTATGGGCTGTTCAATGCTGTCAGTCAAGCCGGAGTCCAACAAGCAGCTTTGGTCCCACAGTGACCGGACAGATCTTAGTAAAGTACCCGGGACGGAGGGGTCTTGGGGAGACCTGCTCCGGGCCAGCTGCCTTCCTGCGATGGAGTGAAGACATTACTTGGTGATGATGGATCGGGCTTGGTCACGGAAGGTAGAGAACGTCCAGTTGTTGCAGGCAGAGCAGGGGGTGGGGCAATGGATCCCTATTGGTGATCCCTGATAGGTGTAGGCGGGCCCAGAGCAGAGGTGGTCTGGGTTGGGAACCGAAGGATCTTATCTCGTCTCATCGAGCCTGGACGTACTGGGGCAGCTTGCCGTGGTTCTTCATGAGAACAAGGCGGTCTGCCCTCATGTGTGTTCATTTAATATCGCGATCACGCTTACACACACACACACACACGCACAACGCGATCCAGACGAGGACATGCTCAGTCTCTACTCTTTACTCATTCATGACCTACGAGAGCTTTCGGACCGTTTCCTTATTTCAACTTTGTTGTCTTTTCTTTTCAGTTGGTTTTAAAAAAGTGTGTTAACGTCGTCTGAGTAATTTGCGTGATCTCTGTATTCTTATTTTCTATTTGTGCAGTCTTTTGTTTTTCCGTTTCCTTGGTGATCTCAGCTATCTCATGTCGCCTTGCCCACATCTCCTCATTCCGGTCCCTCTCCTGCTGCATGTCGGCTTGTAAAACGGCATTCTTCCGTTGTTCGTTATACCAACATTTCGCTATTTCTGCCTTCTCCTTTATGAGGACTAAGATGTCCGTCTTTCTTTCTTTGATTTGTTTGGATTGTTCTTCAATAGTCACCTCGCATGCTCTCAATCTGGGCGTTAAGTCCTTGATTTCCAGCTCGGTCATCCTTTTTTGTAAGTCCTCCATTTCATTTTCGTACTGATAATTTTGTGTTCTTGAATCATTCAACTGAGAGTTTAAGCTTTGCATTGTGCTCTTTTGCTGTTTGAGCTCTTCTTCTTTTTCATTGAGCTGGTTTTGTAACTTCTCAACAATCTCGTTATTCTCCTTCTCGAGTTTGTTTTGCAGTTTTGTCATCCGAGCATCACATTTCTTTGCCTGCATCCCTAACGTGTGATGATGCATTTCCTTTTCTTGGGCCAGCCTCTTGGTGAAGTCGTCTTCTGACCTCAAGGCAACTTCTTCGCGCACGTCATCCATCTGTAACAATGCTTTCCCGTAGAGTGCATCGGATTCAACTAGTTTCTGTTGGAGCTTTTCAAAGTTATCTTCCTTGGATTTAACATATTTTTCCAAGAAAGACATCTCCTTCGCATGTTGCTCCTTTTCCCTCTTAAAGATAGATACTTTTTCTTTGAGTTCTTGTTCACTCCTAACTTTGTCGTTTAGCTCTCGCTGGAGGTGTGTATTCTGCAGTTTGAGGCGGTCTAATTCTTTGTTTAGTTTACTCCGTTCCTGCATCCACAACGCCTTGTCATTCTTATCTATTTGTGCTTTTTTGTGTTTTTTCCACTGTGAGTATTCCTGTGCTTGTGCCATTTCAGAAATTTATTTATACTCAGTTCAAGTCAAAGTACTTTTGTGAATTTCAGTGAAAGACAAACTCACAGATGTTCAAAACTTGCAGTCCAATTTATAGAGGAACCAGTGAACTGAGATGAAAGGGATGAAAGCAAGAATTAAATTCCTTTGAAGTTTTAGTGTGTGTGCAGGTGCTTGTGCATATGTGTGTGTGTGGAGAGAGACTTTCCCCCTGATTGCGCTCTGCACCTTCAGCTCTGTCTCCTGCATGGGTCGAAGAAGAAGAGCAGAGTGAATAACGTTTACTTCTAGTGGTAATGTTCCGGCGAAAATTGTCAAATGTTTTATTGTGTGCTAAAAACGTCCCTCACGGTTACCATGGTAGCGTGCTCGCTATGGACGTACTTTTGCTTTCGGGGTTAGAGCGTTTCTGACAGAGCTGTTTGAGACAGAAATGAGGGACGCTGTCCTGCAGCATCTGTGTGAGACAGAAAAGAGGGACGCTGTCCTGCAGCATCTGTTTGAGACAGAAACGAGGGACGCTGTCCTGCAGCATCTGTTTGAGACAGAAATGAGGGACGCTGTCCTGCAGCATCTGTGTGAGACAGAAAAGAGGGACGCTGTCCTGCAGCATCTGTTTGAGACAGAAATGAGGGACGCTGTCCTGCAGCATCTGTTTGAGACAGAAATGAGGGACGCTGTCCTGCAGCATCTGTTTGAGACAGAAATGAGGGACGCTGTCCTGCAGCATCTGTTTAAGACAGAAATGAGGGACGCTGTCCTGCAGCATCTGTTTGAGACAGAAATGAGGGACGCTGTCCTGCAGCATCTGTTTGAGACAGAAATGAGGGATGCTGTCCTGCAGCATCTGTTTGAGACAGAAATGAGGGACGCTGTCCTGCAGCATCTGTTTGAGACAGGAATGAGGGACGCTGTCCTGCAGCATCTGTTTGAGACAGAAATGAGGGACGCTGTCCTGCAGCATCTGTTTGAGACAGAAATGAGGGACGCTGTCCTGCAGCATCTGTTTGAGACAGAAATGAGGGACGCTGTCCTGCAGCATCTGTTTGAGACAGAAATGAGGGACGCTGTCCTGCAGCATCTGTTTGAGACAGAAATGAGGGACGCTGTCCTGCAGCATCTGTTTGAGACAGGAATGAGGGACGCTGTCCTGCAGCATCTGTTTGAGACAGAAATGAGGGACGCTGTCCTGCAGCATCTGTTTGAGACAGAAATGAGGGACGCTGTCCTGCAGCATCTGTTTGAGACAGAAATGAGGGACGCTGTCCTGCAGCATCTGTTTGAGACAGAAATGAGGGACGCTGTCCTGCAGCATCTGTTTGAGACAGAAATGAGGGACGCTGTCCTGCAGCATCTGTTTGAGACAGAAATGAGGGACGCTGTCCTGCAGCATCTGAGACAGAAATGAGGGACGCTGTCCTGCAGCATCTGTGTGAGACAGAAATGAGGGACGCTGTCCTGCAGCATCTGTTTGAGACAGAAATGAGGGACGCTGTCCTGCAGCATCTGAGACAGAAATGAGGGACGCTGTCCTGCAGCATCTGTGTGAGACAGAAATGAGGGACGCTGTCCTGCAGCATCTGTTTGAGACAGGAACGAGGGACGCTGTCCTGCAGCATCTGTCTGCTATTTTGACCAAAGACTGGCACAGATTTTTCATATAAGAGTTTGGGAACTGTGTTAACTTGTGGAAAAAGGGTAGAATATGGGAGCTTTAAGGGAATGGAAGAACCCTCGGACCCCACCCTATAAAGAATGGTACTGTCAATTTGGACAGGTGTCCTCCTATGAGCAACTTTTTTACAGGATAAATGATAGGTGGAAGGAATATGAAGAAAATGGAGATGTGCACGCACGTCTTGTGCACGTTCGCCCTCTGTGACATCACATGGGGCGAGATTTCTGCGAGACGTGTTTCAGGAGGTGATTACAGACCTACTAAACTAAGAAGGACTGACTGGATGCTTTGTTTAGAGTTTGGGGTTGATCAGGACCCAAAACCACCAGAATAGTGGAGAAACACGGGAAAGTGTCTCCTCCATAATAAGTCCATTCCAGGGTGCTGGAGAAGAGGATCCGACCGCAAGTCAAACCTCGGATGAGGTTTTCATCCCGGTCGTGGAACACCCTCCATCAGGTGTTCCGGGGGGGGGGGGGCTTTGCTGAGGGCTGTCCGTCCCTGTACGATCGGTGCATTGAGTTTAGTAGAGGGTTAGTGTGTGACCCCCAGTTTAAAGCGCTCATGCATGCCCTGCAACATTTAGAGAATGTTAAATGTAATGTCTTTGAGATTCGGGTTCAGCTGAATGGTTTCACAAAGGATTTAGTATTTCTGTCAGTGAAGGTTTTCATTTTACGTGTGCATGTTCAGAATCATTTCACATAAAATGCTGATGCTCTAAATACAGTTAGTCTGCTGCAGTTTGCATTATGTCATTACCGTGCACTAACATGCACTTGCTTTAAAAAGCAGATTGTAAATGTAGGGAAATTCCGTATTAAATAGGATTCCACAACGTAATTACACGCCGACACCACTAGGAACGCACTACACTTAGTTTGGTGTTGTAATGACTGATTTCAATTGAACGCCTCACAACAGTGACATCACACACAACACAGATAAACATGGGCTTAGATTGGCTGAGGCAAAGTCCCGCCTTCAGGGGACGGCCTGACTCGAGGACGAAGCAGGAAGCGTCCTTATTCCGCCGTGAGGCGTTCACGAGAAACGCGGTGGAATCCAGCGCTGAACGGAACACGCCGACTAGATTTCTTTTTCCTCTGGGCGCACGGACCGTCTGGCCCGGCGCCATCTTGCTTCTTTTCTTTTCCCTTCCGGGTTACTCTTTTATTGACAAAGGTCATGGCTCCTCCCATTGACCCTAGTGACATCATAATGCCTTCGAGATGGGGCTGTTCTTTTCAATAACAGTTATATAAACAATGAAAATATGTAAATAACCCTAACACAGGGACGCTGACGTCACAGGCAAATGCCAAGGGGGGGGGGGGGGGGTCTGCCTCTACGTCAACCAGCGGTGGTGTAAGAGCATCGCTGTCAGAGACACTGTGCACTGAGGACACCTAGCTGCTGTCTGTGTCAGTGCGCCCCTTCTGTCTCCTCCTGTTGTGGACATTCACCCCAAAGCCAGCATGAAGAACGCAGTGGCCACTGCCCGCAACGCTACGGAACGGTTACGGTCCATCTCTCCTGATGCTCCTCGCTTCAATGGTGACTTCAATCAGTGCAACCTGAAATCGATGAGCAACCTTTATCAGTATATCTCCAGAGTGAACAATCATAATAGCATCTACCTTACTCCTCCTGAAAAGGACTAAAGCTGCCCCCAGAGAAGTGGAGATGTGGACTGGAAACGCTGTTGAGGAGCTCAAAGGAGCCCTTGAAAGCACAGCCTGGAATGTTTTTGGTCGCTCAGATACTGATCTTGATGAGAGGGTTGACGTCATTTCCTCGTATATTCTTTATCTAAAAGACACAATCATCCCCACTAAACGGGTGAAGGTGTTTGCTAATCACAAAACTAGAATAGAGGAGAGATTCCACAGCAATGATCTTAAAGCAGTGTGGGATGGTATGAAAGCCATGACAAGCCAGGCCGAAAAAGTAATCAATCAATCACCATTGATGGTTTTAATTCAAATTCAGAGCTCAAAAATGCACTGAATGATTGTTATCTACGTTTTAATGGTGAACATGATTTTACAGATGTACATGGTGACTTGTTTTTAGAGCTGAGTGAGTGTCTTACCTCCCCCCAGCCTGTAATCAGTGCCCATGCTGTCAGCTCCATGTTCCATAAATGTAAGATCAGGAAGAGCTGTGGGCCTGACATGATCACACGTAAATGTCTCAAAGTTTGTGCGGATCAGTTATGTTTTATTTTTACCGATCTTTTTAACTCATCACTGATCCAGCACAAGGTACCGAGACTGTGGGAGGAGTCTATTGTTGTGCCCGTGGCTCGATGACCTTAATGGTGGCTGCTGGTATCAAGTTTGAAATGGGCCCGTTTACCTCCAGTGTCTTTTCCCAGCTGTTGGGCTGCGCTCCCAAATGGAGCGTTGGCCTCGTCTTCCTGGTTTGCTCCCACGCTGCCGATCTGAATACTGTTACAACATGTCACTTTTCTCTCTCTCTGCGCTCCGCATCTTTTGCAGCGCTGTTAGATCTGGAGTGCGCTGGTGATTTTAACACAACTTTGCTAAATACAATTAATCTATCTTTACTCACAGGCTATGTACCCAAGTCTTTTAAAACAGCAGTCATTAAACCGCTTCTCAAAAAACCAACATTAGATGCTGATGTCTCGGCTAACTATCGGCCAATTTCAAACCTTCCATTCCTGTCAAAGCTTCTAGAGAAAGCAGTTTCCAGTCAGCTGTGTGAATTCTTACAAGACAATCAGTTATTTGAGGTTTTTCAGTCGGGTTTCAGAGCTCATCATAGCACAGAGACAGCATTAGTTAAAGTCACCAATGACCTTCAATAGCGTCTGATAATGGACTTGTCTCCGTGCTTATTTTATTAGATCTCAGTGCAGCCTTTGACACAATAGATCATCAGATTCTGTTACAGAGGCTGGAACAATCTGTTGGTGTTAGAGGATCTGCATTGAACTGGTTTAGATCATATTTATCTGATAGATTTCAGTTTGTACGTGTTCATGATGAATCTTCTACGTACACTGAAGCTAAATATGGAGTTCCACAGGGTTCAGTGCTTGGACCTATTCTGTTCTCGCTGTATATGCTACCCTTAGGTAACATTATGAAGAAACAGCATAAATTTCCACTGCTATGCAGACGATACTCAATTATACCTGTCAGTTCAGCCAGACAAAGTCGATCAGTTGGTTAGACTTCAGACGTGCCTTAAGGACATTAACTCCTGGATGACCGAGAACTTCCTGTTATTAAATCTAAATAAAACTGAGGTTCTGGTTCTTGGGCCAAAGCATCTCAGAAATGTTTGTTCTGGTGTTGTAGTTGAACTAGATGGCGTCTCAGTGTCCACCAGCACCACTGCCAAGAATCTGGGGGTAATCTTTGATCAGGACCTGTTATTTCAGTCCCAGATAAAGCACGTTTCAAGGACTGCGTTCTTTCAACTTCGGAATATTTCAAAGGTCAGGCGCCTCCTAACCCGAAGAGATGCAGAAAAAAATAGTCCATGCTTTTGTGACTTCCAGACTGGACTACTGCAACTCCTTACTGTCCGGCTGCCCAAGAAGGTCGATTAAACATCTCCAGCTGATCCAGAATGCAGCAGCTCGTGTTCTAACAGGAACCAGACTGAGAGAACACATTTCCCCTGTTCTGGCGTCTCTGCATTGGCTTCCTGTTAGGGAACGGATTGAATATAAAATCCTTCTACTTACTTTTAAAGCCCTCACTGGCCAGGCCCCTCCTTACCTTACAGAGATGATTATCCCGTATTGCCCCACTAGAACCCTGCGGTCCCAAAACGCTGGCCTGCTCGTGGTTCCAAAAATTTCCAAGAGCAGACAGGGGGGCGGAGCTTCCAGTTATCAAGCTCCTTTATTGTGGAATCGGCTCCCCGTTTTGGTTCGTGAGACAGACACCATCTCTATGTTCAAGAGTAGATTAAAGACTTTCCTTTTTAACAAAGCTTATAACTAATCAATGCAGTAATCAGTATAATCAATCTGCTGTCATTAGGCAGCACTGGTGGCTTAACATCATGACACACTGAGCTCCTCCCCCTTTATCTGATTATTTATGTTATAAATAGATGTGTGCAATATGTCTCTATTCCCCGTAGTCTTGTTCGCTCTCTCCCGCTGTTTGTCCCTCTCTCTCTTTCAGGTCCATCTGTCCGTGGTGCTGCAGAACCAGGACCGGTGTCCCTCAACACTGAAGTCCACGTCGCTAGCATTAGCATTTATAGCTTTATATCGCTAGCATTAGCATTTAGTTTTTGTCTGCTCCTGCTCTGTCTCACTATCACTTCCCTATCCATCTCCTTGACTCGTCTCCGACCTGCCATTCTCTCTCTCTCTCTCTCTCTCAACCCAGCCGGTCAGACAGATGGCCGTCCACCATGAGCCTAGGTTCTGTCCAAGGTTTCTGCCCGTTAAAGGGAAGTTTTTCCTTGCCTCCGTTGCTCTTGTGGGTCAAGTTGGGTTCTGTGTTTCCCTGCAGGTCTTTTCCTGCTAATCCTGTAAAGTGCCTTGAGATGACTTTATGTTGTGATCTGGAGCTATATAAATAAAACTGAATTGAATTGAATTGAATTATTGATACACACAAAACAGAACCGGCTGGTTAAATAGAACAGCTACGTGTCTTTAGATATTTGGGACTAACTTCATGTTTTAACGCTGTACGCTAACTTACCAAACATCTGTCCTCTCACACAAACTTCGTGACGGAAGTCGGGTTGAGGGTTTTGACTGACAGCTCACGTGTCCAATAGCATTCAAGAAAGGGACCAGAAACGTTCCAAGCGATTATGAGAGAGCCAATTAGAGGGTGCAGGGGTGGAGTCCTTTTGGCTTTAACGTGTACAATATAACGTGTGTGTTAAAAGGTTTACAGCCTTAAAACATGTATAATAATTGTTAAAAAGTAAAGCTGACGACTTCACGGATTTCGCCTATTGTGGGTTATTTTTAGAACGTAACCCTCGCGATAAATGAGGGACTACTGTATACATGTATTACAGTACAAGTACAGTCACACAGTAGCATGTATTACAGTACAAGTACAGTCACACAGTAGCGTGTATTACAGTACAAGTACAGTCACACAGTAGCATGTATTACAGTACAAGTACAGTCACACAGTAGCATGTATTACAGTGCAAATACAGTCACACAGTAGTATGTATTACAGTACAAGTACAGTCAAACAGTAGCATGTATTACAGTACAAGTACAGTCACACAGTAGCATGTATTGCAGTACAAGTACAGTCAACAATAGCATGTATTACAGTACAAGTACAGTCAAACAGTAGCATGTATTACAGTACAAGTACAGTCAAACAGTAGCATGTATTACAGTACAAGTACAGTCACACAGTAGCATGTATTACAGTACAAGTACAGTCACACAGTAGCATGTATTACAGTACAAGTACCGTCACACATCCTGTCTAAGAGGAGCATTTCTAAAAAGCCCTTGCGGTCTTGTTTCCGTTGAAAGTCCTTCGTACATAAATCATCAACATTTAACAGTACAAATAAAACTAGTATTAAATTACTCAATTGATGCAAAATAACAATAAATTAAAAAGACACATAATATGTACAACGTAGTATACAATGTTGTCTGTATACTAGAGAGTTTACCTGGCAGCTTTCATCTTTGCCGTCCGGTCCCGCCGCTCCACGGAACCTTTCAAAACAGCGATTCCAGTTGGGCCACGCAGATTAGTCGCTGAAATCAAAGTTTTCAGGCGGGTTGATTGAAATAATATTTTTTGCGCCATCCTCTGGATGTCTCTTTTGCGCCGCTAGCTTGTTACCACTCCCGGCTAAACTGCTTCTCACCGACGTCATCTTCCAGTCTCTTCTTGAGACGGGCTTCTTCTGACACCATGTGCTGCTATCAAGTGTTGTTAAGACAGGGAGTTTGTCTAATTACCCAACATTTCCTGGCATGTTGTCCATTCTTCTTTTGTCATCTGAAAACTCCATGTTCCTTTGTTTTGATTTTCTTCTTTGTTGGTATTGTCTAGGTCAGTGGTCCCCAAACTACGGCCCACCTCCACATTTGGCCCGGCCCCTTGAACAATCCCAGATTAATAAAACAAAAATAAAATAAAAACATGTATTATTATTTTCCTTTCCATACATCATGAGTAGCCTGTGGGGGATCAATAATAGTATGGGGTGAATTAATTAAATATTTTGTTTCCTAAAAATAATATTGATAGTGGAGAATATATTAATGTTCTGAAGAAAAGCATTCTTCCTTTCATTTGCGACAATTTTAATGATGATCACATCAAAAAGTTAATGTTCCATGGACTTTGTTTCTGTGACGAAACCGGAAAGGGTTATTATTTATTTTATTAATAGTGTTATTATTTATATTATTAAGTGTTATTTATTTCCTGACCTTTTTCTGTGAAGAAAGGGTTATTTAGTTATTATTTATATTATTAATAGTGTTATTATTTATATTAATACCGTTATAATTTATTTTATTAATAGCGTTATTATTTATTGTATTAATAGTTGTATATTTTATTTCCTGACCTTTTTTTCTGTGGAGAAAGGGTTATTTAGTTATTATTTATTTTATTAATAGTGTTAATATTTGTTATTAATAGTGTTATTATGTATCTTATTAATAGCGTTATTATTTATATTAATTCCGTTATTATTTATTTTATTAATAGCGTTATTTATTTCATTAATAGCGTTATTATTTATCTTATTAATAGTGTTATTTATATTATTAATAGTGTTATTATGTATTGTATTAATAGTGTTATTATTTATCTAATTAATATGGTTATTATATATTTTATTAATAGTGTTATTATTTATTTTATTAATAGTGTTATTATTTATCTAATTAATAGTGTTATTATTTATCTAATTAATATGGTTATTAATTATATCATTAATAGCGTTATTATTTATTTTATTAATAGTGTTATTTATATTATTAATAGTGTTATGTATTATATTAATAGTGTTATTATTTATATTGATTCCGTTATTATTTATTTTATTAATAGCGTTATTTATTTCATTAATAGCGCTATTATTTATCTTATTAATAGTGTTATTTATGTTATTAATAGTGTTATTATGTATTGTATTAATAGTGTTATTATTTATTTTATTAATATGGTTATATTTATATTATTAATAGTGTTATTATTTATTTTATTAATAGTGTTATTATTTATCTTATTAATAGCGTTATTATTTATTTAATAGCGTTATTATTTATCTTATTAATAGTGTTATTTATCTTATTAATAGTGTTATTTATATTATTAATAGTGTTATTTATTTTATTAATAGTGTTATTATTTATTTTATTAATAGTGTTAATATTTATCTTATTAATAGTGTTATTATTTATCTTATTAATAGTGTTAATATTTATCTTATTAATAGTGTTTTTATTTATCTTATTAATAGTGTTATTATTTATATTATTAATAGTGTTATTATTTATATTATTAATAGTGTTATTATTTATTTTATTAATAATGTTATTATTTATGTTATTAATAGTGTTATTATTTATATTATTAATAGTGTTATTTATTTTATTAATATGGTTATATTTATTTTATTAATATGGTTATATTTATATTATTAATATGGTTATATTTATATTATTAATAGGGTTATTATTTATTTTATTAATAGTGTTATTATTTATTTAATAGCGTTATTATTTATTTAATAGCGTTATTATTTATCTTATTAATAGTGTTATTTATATTATTAATAGTGTTATTATGTATTGTATTAATAGTGTTATTATTTATTTTATTAATAGTGTTATTATTTATCTTATTAATAGTGTTATTATTTATTTTATTAATAGTGTTATTATTTATCTTATTAATAGTGTTAATATTTATCTTATTAATAGTGTTAATATTTATCTTATTAATAGTGTTTTTATTTATCTTATTAATAGTGTTATTATTTATATTATTAATAGTGTTATTATTTATATTATTAATAGTGTTATTATTTATTTTATTAATAGTGTTATTATTTATCTTATTAATAGCGTTATTATTTATCTTATTAAATATAGTGTTGAAATTAAAAATGTATTGTATGTCTCTTTTCTAAATGTTCATATAATCTAAAATGAAATTGTTATTGGTTTAACCTGTTTTCTTTTTTCTGTTTTGAGTGGATTTACACAGTGCGGGTCAAAATGACCCTAACATAAACAACGTAATTATTTTTCAACATAATACAAGGGTTAATAGTGTTATTATTTATTTTATTAATAGTGTTATTTATATTATTAATAGTGTTATTATGTATTGTATTAATAGTGTTATTATGTATTGTATTAATAGTGTTATTATGTATTGTATTAATAGTGTTATTATTTATATTATTAATACCGTTATTAATTATTTTATTAATAGCGTTATTATTTATTTTATTAATAGTGTTAGTATTTATATTATTAATAGTGTTGGTATTTATTTTATTAATATGGTTATATTTATATTATTAATAGCGTTATTATTTATTTTATTAATAGTGTTAACCACCCTTTTTGGAGTCCTTGGAGGGGGTACTGGAGAGTGCTCCTTCTGGGGATTCCCTCGTTCTGTTGGGGGACTTCAACGCCCATGTTGGCAATGACGGTGAGACCTGGAGGGGTGTGATTGGGAGGAATGGCCCCCCTGATCGGAACCCGAGTGGTGTTTTGTTATTGGACTTCTGTGCTCGTCACAGATTGTCCATAACGAACACCATGTTCAAGCATAAGGGTGTCCATATGTGCACTTGGCACCAGGACACCCTAGGCCGCAGTTCGATGATCGACTTTGTAGTCGTCTCACCGGACTTGCGGCCGCATGTCTTGGACACTCGGGTGAAGAGAGGGGCGGAGCTGTCAACCGATCATCACCTGGTGGTGAGCCAACTCCGATGGTGGGGGAGGATGCCGGACAGACCTGGCAGGCCCAAACGTATTGTGAGGGTCTGTTGGGAACGTCTGGCAGAATCTCCTGTCAGAAGGAGTTTTAACTCCCACCTCTGGGAGAGCTTCGACCATGTACCGGGGGAGGCAGGGGACATTGAGTCTGGACTATGTTTCGTGCCTCCATTGTTGAAGCGGCCGATCGGTGCTGTGGCCGTAAGGTGGTCGGTGCCTGTCGTGGCGGCAATCCCAAGACCTCTTGGTGGACACCGGTGGTGAGGGCTGCCGTCAAGCTGAAGAAGGAGTCCTACCAGGCCTTTTTGGCCTGTGGGACTCCGGCGGCAGCTGACAGGTACCGACAGTCCAAGCGGAGTGCAGCTACTGTGGTTGCTGAGGCAAAAACCCGGGCATGGGAGGAGTTCGGTGAGGCCATGGAAAACGACTTCAGGACGGCTTTGAAGAGGTTCTGGACCACCATCCGGCATCTCCGGAGGGGGAAGCAGTGCACGGTCAACACTGTATATGGTGGGGATGCTGTGCTGCTGACCTCGACTCGAGACGTCGTAGATCGGTGGAGGGACTACTTCAAAGACCTCCTCAATCCCACCGACATGCCTTCCAGTGAGGAAGCAGGGCCTGGGGACTCATGGGTGGACTCCTCCATCCCTTGGGCCGAGGTTGCCCAGGTGGTTAAAAAGCTCCTCGGTGGCAAGGCCCCAGGGGTGGATGAGATCCGCCCGGAGTCCCTTAAGGCTCTGGATGTTGTAGGGCTGTCATGGTTGACACGACTCTGCAACATTGCATGGACATTGGGGGCAGTGCCTTTGGATTGGCAGACCGGGGTGGCGGTCCCTCTTTATAAGAAGGGGGACCGGAGGGTGTGTTCCAACTATAGAGGGATCACACTCCTCAGCCTCCCCGGTAAGGTCTATTCAGGGGTACTGGAGAGGAGGGTCCGCCGGATAGTCGAACCTCGGATTCAGGAGGAGCAATGTGGTTTTCGTCCTGGCCGTGGAACTGTGGACCAGCTCTAGATCCTCGGCAGGGTCCTTGAGGGTTCATGGGATTTTTGCCCAACCAGTCCACATGTGTTTTGTGGATTTGGAGAAGGCATTCGACCGTGTCCCTCGGGGAGTCCTGTGGGGGGTGCTCCGGGAGTACGGGGTGTCGGACCCCCTGATACGGGGTGTCCGCTCCCTATATGACCGGTGCCAGAGCTTGGTCCGCGTTGCCGGCAGTAAGTCGGACCTATTTCCAGTGCGGGTTGGACTCCGTCAGGGCTGCCCTTTGTCACCGATTCTGTTCATAACCTTTATGGACAGAATTTCTAGGTGCAGCCAGGGCGTTGAGGGTTCGGTTTGGTGACCTCAGGATTGGGTCGCTGCTTTTTGCAGACGACGTGATCCTGTTGGCTTCATCAGGCCACGCCCTCCAGCTCTCACTGGATCGGTTCCAGCCGCATGTGAAGCGGCCGGGATGAGAATCAGCACCTCTAAATCCGAGGGCATGGTTCTCAGCCGGAAAAGGGTGGAGTGCACCCTCCAGGTCGGGGGGGGGGGGGGGGGCGATCCTGCCCCAAGTGGAGGAGCTCAAGTACCTCGGGGTCTTGTTCACGAGTGACGGAAGGATGGAGCGGGAGATTGACAGACGGATCGGTGCAGCGTCTGCAGTGATGCGGACTCTGCACAGATCCGTCATGGTGAAGAGAGAGCTGAGCCGAAAGAAGAAGCTCTCGATTTACCGGTCGATCTTCATTCCTACCCTCACCTATGGTCACGAGCTTTGGGTAGTGACCCAAAGAACGAGATCCAGGGTACAAGCGGCTGAAATGAGCTTCCTCCGTAGGGTGGCTGGGCTCTCCCTTAGAGATAGGGTGAGAAGCTCAGTCATCCGGGAGGAGCTTGGAGTAGAGCCGCTGCTCCTCCGCGTTGAGAGGAGCCAGATGAGGTGGCTCAGGCATCTATTTATTTATTTATTTATTTATCCTGGATGCCTGTTCAGGGCACGTCCCATCAGAATCAGAATCAGAAGTGGTTTATTGTCATTGTCAGTGAGGGTTCACAGACTAGGAACGTTTCTCGGTGAAGTCGTGCTACATCTAACATTAAGGACAAAATACAAAGACCATACAAGTACAGACACAGGAGGAGACCACGGGGAAGACCCAGGACACGCTGGAGAGACTGTCTCTCGGCTGGCCTGGGAACGCCTCGGGATCCCCCCGGAAGAGCTAGAGGAAGTGGCCGGGGAGAGGGAAGTCTGGGTTTCCCTGCTTAGGCTGCTGTCCCCGCGACCCGGCCCCGGATAAGCGGAAGAAGATGGATGGATGGATTATTTATATTATTAATAGTGTTATTATTTATTTTATTAATATTGTTATTTTTTATTTACTGACTTTTTTTCTGTGAAGAAAGGGTTATTTAGTTATTTATTTTATTAATAGTGTTATTTATTTCATTAATATGGTTATTAATTATATTATTAATAGCGTTATTATTTATTTTATTAATAGTGTTATTATTTATATTATTAATAGTGTTATTATTTATTTTATTAATAATGTTATTATTTATATTATTAATAGTGGTATTATTTATATTATGAATAGTGTTATTTATTTTATTAATATTGTTATTTTTTATTTACTGACTTTTTCCGTGAAGAAAGGGTTATTTAGTTATTTATTTTATTAGTAATGTTATTATTTATATTATGAATAGTGTTATTATTTATATTATGAATAGTGTTATTATTTATATTATTAATAGTGTTATTATATATTTTATTAATAGTGTTATTTATATTATTAATAGTGTTATTGTTATATTATTAATAGTGTTATTATTTATATTATTAATAGTGTTATTATTTATTTTATTAATAGCGTTATTATTTATTTTATTAATAGTGTTATTATTTATTTTACTAATAGCGTTATTATTTATTTTATTAATAGTGTTATTATTTATTTTATTAATAGCGTTATTATTTATGTTATTAATAGTGTTATTTATTTTATTAATAGCGTTATTATTTATTTTATTAATAGTGTTATTAATAGTGTTATTATTTATTTTATTAATAGTGTTATTATTTATTTTACTAATAGCGTTATCATTTATTTTATTAATAGCGTTATTATTTATTTCATTAATAGCGTTATTATTTATGTTCTTAATAGTGTTATTATTTATTTTATTAATAGCGTTATTCTTTATTTTATTAATAGTGTTATTAATAGTGTTATTATTTATTTTATTAATAGCGTTATTCTTTATTTTATTAATAGTGTTATTAATAGTGTTATTATTTATTTTATTAATAGTGTTATTATTTATTTTACTAATAGCGTTATCATTTATTTTATTAATAGCGTTATTATTTATTTTATTAATAGCGTTATTATTTATGTTCTTAATAATGTTATTATTTATTTTATTAATAGCGTTATTATTTATTTTATTAATAGCGTTATTATTTATTTTATTAATAGCGTTATCATTTATTTTATTAATAGCGTTATTCTTTATTTTATTAATAGTGTTATTAATAGTGTTATTATTTATTTTATTAATAGTGTTATTATTTATTTTACTAATAGCGTTATCATTTATTTTATTAATAGTGTTATTATTTATTTTACTAATAGCGTTATCATTTATTTTATTAATAGCGTTATTATTTATTTTATTAATAGCGTTATTATTTATGTTCTTAATAGTGTTATTATTTATTTTATTAATAGCGTTATTATTTATTTTATTAATAGCGTTATTATTTATTTTATTAATAGCGTTATCATTTATTTTATTAATAGCGTTATTATTTATTTTATTAATAGCGTTATTATTTATGTTCTTAATAGTGTTATTATTTATTTTATTAATAGCGTTATTATTTATTTTATTAATAGCGTTATTATTTATTTTATTAATAGCGTTATCATTTATTTTATTAATAGTGTTATTATTTATTTTATTAATAGCGTTATTATTTATGTTCTTAATAGTGTTATTATTTATTTTATTAATAGTGTTATTATTTATTTTACTAATAGCGTTATCATTTATTTTATTAATAGCGTTATTATTTATTTTATTAATAGCGTTATTATTTATGTTCTTAATAATGTTATTATTTATTTTATTAATAGCGTTATTATTTATTTTATTAATAGCGTTATTATTTATTTTATTAATAGCGTTATCATTTATTTTATTAATAGCGTTATTCTTTATTTTATTAATAGTGTTATTAATAGTGTTATTATTTATTTTATTAATAGTGTTATTATTTATTTTACTAATAGCGTTATCATTTATTTTATTAATAGCGTTATTATTTATTTTATTAATAGCGTTATTATTTATGTTCTTAATAGTGTTATTATTTATTTTATTAATAGCGTTATTATTTATTTTATTAATAGCGTTATTATTTATTTTATTAATAGCGTTATCATTTATTTTATTAATAGCGTTATTATTTATTTTATTAATAGCGTTATTATTTATGTTCTTAATAGTGTTATTATTTATTTTATTAATAGCGTTATTATTTATTTTATTAATAGCGTTATTATTTATTTTATTAATAGCGTTATCATTTATTTTATTAATAGTGTTATTATTTATTTTATTAATAGCGTTATTATTTATGTTCTTAATAGTGTTATTATTTATTTTATTAATAGCGTTATTATTTATTTTATTAATAGCGTTATTATTTATTTTATTAATAGTGTTATTATTTATTTTATTAATAGCGTTATTATTTATTTTATTAATAGTGTTATTTATACAGCACTGTGGACATGGCATGCTTGAGTGTCAGTGTCAAGCTGAATGAAAGTCTCCGGGGGGGGGGGGGGGGGGGGAACACTGCACTGCAAATGCTGGAAGATGTTTTGTCATTCGAGCGCAAGCTGGCTGTCTTTGCCAGAGATGTCCAGCGAGGCACGCTTTCCCACTCCCCCCACCCGAGAGAATTCAAAGAAGCCCATCAGGATCACACACTCAACGGTGATTATTTACAAAGTGCGATCATTGATATGCAAACGGCATTTGGGAGCAGATTTTGCTGACACTGTCTTTTCCTGTCACACCCCTGGCGATTGACCCGTCCTTGTTGAGCACATTTCCAGGAGTAAATCAAGCTGACCTTGAAATGGAAATGGCTGATATAGCCGACAAAGATTTATGGGTGTCCAAATCCAAACGTCTGACGTCACTCGCCAGAAAGCCCCCCAAAACCCGAGAAACTTGTCTATGACACATGGAATGCTCTTCCTGACAGTTACAGGAACATGAAGACATACGCATTTGGAGTATTGTCCATCTTTGGATCAACATACCAGTGCGAGCAGATCTTCTCAAACATGAACTACATCAAATCAAAATATTTTTCCGCCTCACAGATGAGCGCTTTCAGTCCTGCGTCAAGATTAAAGTTTCATCTTACATGCCTGATGTTGAGAAGCTGACCAGCGATGCCCGAAAACAGAAGTCACATTAAACGGGTAAGAACACAATCCTGTCAGAGGCACTCATTTAGTAACAAAGTAGCTGTTTTTATTAGTGATTTCTGATTTTTGTCAGGATATATTTGGAATGACGCTTGGGGATATTATTGTGTTTTGTTGCTCAGGCCCGAGGACAGCTGTGTTGATTTGGTGTCAAAGGAGAGAGAGAAGAGGACGCTGCTGCGTTTTATCCATGCACTGACTTGCATTTGCACAGAAATCAAACTTAAACTGTGTTAATTTGATTTTATATACTTTACCTTTTCAAAAGGCTGCTATTTTATTTTTATACATGCTGCGTTTTATTGCACTGTTTGTTGCCCAGATAAGGGGCACGTTATGCACGTTCCATTTTATTGTTGTTTTTTCGAATCCTCAAAATAAAAATGACATCAAAAAATCAGATTTATTTATTCAATTTCTTTAATTTCATCAAAGTAATGAAACGTACTGTAATTTATTAATATTGTACTGAAGTTAAACTTGATGCGTCATTCTCCACAGGATGCGCTGCAGGGAAAATGAACATTTCATCATGAAGGCTCATTATGTATTCGTAACCAGCTTAGTCATTTTGATAGTCGGCTAATATAGCTAATATAGATAGATAAAGCATGTGTTGCCTTGATTATAAGGCTGATATAAGGCTTTTTAGTTTTTGCCGCTCCAGACATATTTGTTTTTTGTTTTTTTGGATCCAATATGGCTCTTTCAACATTTTGGGTTGCCGACCCCTGGCCTAGGTTCTGTCCAAGGTTTCTGCCTGTTAAAGGGAAGTTTTTTCTTGCCTCCGTCTCCAAAGTTCTTGCTCCTGTGGGTCAAGTTGGGTTCTGTGTTTCCCTGCTAATCCTGTAAAGCAGGGTTCCCCAACCACCGGGCAGCGGCCCGGTACCGGTCCGTGAGGCATTTGTTACCGGGCCGCAAACAAAGAACAACTAATGTATACAATCTCCGTTGTATCGATTATTAGCGTCTAAAAGGTGTTTTATTTTGAAAAACGGCCGGATTTTCTCCAACGTAACAATCGCGTCTTCATACGTTGCTAAAAAAAACAGCCGTGAACTCGCAAAAATTAATAAAAAGAAACAAAAGTCTTTGGAGAGCTTCTTTGCGGAGGAAAAAAGTCCAACTGAGGAGGAAGAAGAGGAGGAAGAAGAGGAGGTGAGAACCTCCAAGAAGAGAAACCAGGACTAAGACTTAAAACTCGGGTATTAACAGCTGATTCGCTCCGTTAACGAGCAATGAAGGGTTCAAACCTGCTTCGGCACATTGAGACCAGAACCCGGATTAAAAAACAAGAACCCGGATTAAAAGACAAGAACCCAGATTAAAAAACAAGAATGTGGAATTTATGAAACAAAAAACCATGAAGGACAGAAGTAATTATTGGGACAACAATTTATGGCGAGTAGATATTGTGTAACTATTAATTATTTATTTAATAGTTATTGCAAGTGCATAATATAAAGTTTATTGGTAAGATTATATTCCTCTTTTTAAATTTAATTACCGGTATACCCCCCCCTCGGAAGGTTGGGGGCCGCTGCTGTAAAGTGCCTTGAGATGACTTCCTGTTGTGATCTGGAGCTACAGAAATAAAACTGATTTGAATTGAATTGAATTGAAAAGCTGGAACAGATATTTCATAGAAGTTCTTGAGAACTGCATTAACTTGTGGAGAAACGTTAGAATGTGTCTCGTTTCAGGTTGAGTAGAGTACGATTGGTCATGTGACCGACCATACAGCCGGTTGCTAGGTTGTATGATTGGTCAATTGCCGTTTGGGGGGAGGAGCTTACAAAAGGTCAACAAGTGTGACCCCCCCTTTCTCCCCCATCAGGGAACCCTGTATGGAGCCTCGGAGGGGGCAGATTCACCAGCTGCTGCATCGTCAGTGACGTTCGTTTCCTCAGACGAACACTAAATGACCTTAAAGCCGTTTTATTTTTGCCTTGACTCTCAATCGCTTTGAGAAATGATTGTCCCACCGACAGCCAGATGTTGTTGTGAGCCAGCAGCTGGAGGGGGTTTAAGAAGTTCCCGGATCGTCTCTGGTCCACTAAACTGCCCCCTGGAGGATGAAAAGGGCTCTGCATCATAGCATCTACCTAAAATCCTGTTTGCCCCCCCACACTATTTTGTTGATATTTTCCTACATGCATATCCACGCACAACTCGATCCCTTCACCCCGAGAAGCTTTAGCAACTGCAGAGGTTTGCTGCCCAAATCCAGGGGGGGCATCAAGCCTAACACGACCTCGGCTGAAACAGCAGGAGACGGTCAGGAGACGGATGAAACGGCCACACGTTCCTCACACACAGTCTTCGGCATTCCCAGCGTCTCGCCGCCTCTGCTGACGATCATAAACATTATTGATCGGAGAAAGCACCGATCACAAACAAAGCCGGGGAGCTCAGTCTGATCCCACGTTCACTGTGTCACTGGTACCGGTCTGCTCCAGTTGCACGCCAGGTAATGGTTGTCATGACGACTATTTTTGGGGGTTTGGGTGGTTGCTAGGCCGGGAGATAAGGGGTAGGGATAGTGCGCCGTTGCCCTCCTCCGCATCCCCCGTCCGGCCCCACCTGCCCCCAATTTTAATGCACCACACTGGGTGGGGGTGTGAGGAGGGGGTGGTGTGGGCTGGGGGGAGTGAGTAGGATGGGTGGTGGGGGGCGTGGTGTTGGGTGCTGGTGGGGCGCCGGGCCGGCCCGCTGTGCCCCGTGCCGCTGCGCTGGCCTTGGTTTCGTCGGCTGTGTTGGTGACGGTTGCTCCCGGGCCCTGGACTGGTTCTTCTGCGTGTGGCTCTGGGGGGGCCCTGGGGGTCGCTCCCGGGCCCTGGGCTGGTTCTTCTGCGTGTGGCTCTGGGGGGGCCCTGGGGGTCGCTCCCGGGCCCTGGGCTGGTTCTTCTGCGTGTGGCTCTGGTGGGGCCATGGTGGTCGTTCTTGGGTTGCTGTGGCTGCTTGGGGTGATCTGGGGGCTTATGTTGCCGTTGTTGGGTCCGGGATGGCTGCCCCGTTCTTAGGTGGAGGTTTCATGCATGCCAGGTCCACCACTCCAGCACCTATCAAAACTCGATCTGAGAGTTAACTCCGCCCACAGGTCTCTGAGTCAGTGGAGGTTGCTGGTTCAGTGTTTGTGGCTCTCACTATGCTCTCTCTCTTCTTCCTCAGATCTCCTGAGAACTTGGTGATCCAGACTTTCCTCTAGACCAGAGGCTGATGAGAACCTGGTGTATTGGGACAACTTGGCATGGCCTAAGGCAGGTACGAACCCAAACGCAAGGCAGTCGAGCAGAAATACAAAACAGCTTTTATTGGCGTGTTGGACTGGCAGGGGTCACAAACCGGGGAGTCCAGGCAGGCAGACGGACCCCAAGGGGCAGGCAGGGTCGATACACGGGCGGTCGGTCTGAAGGGCTGGAAAGCAGGTAGCATAACTGACAATCTGGCAGGGAGGTGTGGCATGAACCAGGTCTAAATAGGGAGCTGGCTGATTGGAGACGGGAATGAAGTGATTGCAGGAGGACTGTGAGGTGAAGACCGGGAGAGTTAGTGAGGGAATGAAGCAGGCCCGCCTCGAGGCGTGACAGAACTCTTGGTGATGGTTGGATGGAAGGGCTAGAATTAAGGAGCACAAATAAATCCGTTGCACTCTCTCCTCAGAACACTGTGTATTTGTCACTTTTTGTTTGTCCATGTTTTGGGTTTCAATCAGCAGTTTAAGCTTTAAATATTGTCATTATGAATCGAGCCTGGAGCTGGAGAACAACGGCAGAGCGGCGGCGTCTCCTCTGAGTTTACAAAGCATCTCATGAAATGTGTTGGCTTGTTTTCGGTCTATGCATTTAGTTGTTTCCTTCTAAATCAGTTCTAAAAGCATTTGAAGCATCGTTGGTTCAGCTGAAACTAAAAATGAAACTAAAGATTTCCCTGCAGTGTGAAGCTGAGAAATGAGTCAGCTTTGCTTCTGTTTGGTTTAATACGTGTGTCCCTGTGCATTCATAGTACACGTACACGTACACGTACACGGACTCCAAAGCAGCACAGCAAACGAGCCACTGTGAAATACAACAATGCATTGATGCAGCGTAATCATGTCGACTCAACACGATGCAGAATACAAAATATTTAGGAAGTGACTCTGCGTCATTGGGTGGGAGTGAACGTCCAAGTACTTGTGTAGTATCCCTCGCAGTACTCCAATCAGACTCAGCAGAAACAGGGCGAGGAAGGCCACCAAGGTCAGGTAGAAGCCGGGTAACCTGCGGAGGAGAGCCCCCCCCCCCCCGTCAACGAGCCTTTCCGGACGCCGCTGAGAGCAGGCGCCATCGGCTCCACTCACCTGATGTAGCCGCGAACATAGAGAGCAGTCGTCTCATGGAAGAACAAACCACAGCTCCACAGCGCCACCAGGAGGACAGGGAAACACTGCACACAGTTCTGACTGCAAGCACACAGCTGTTAGTGGCGCATCCCGAGAACGACAGACGGACGAGACGCTCCTCAATCCAAATTCAGACGGACGAGACGCTCCTCCACCCAAATTCAGACGGACGAGACGCTCCTCCACCCAAATTCAGACGGACGAGACGCTCCTCCACCCAAATTCAGACGGACGAGACGCTCCTCCACCCAAATTCAGACGGACGAGACGCTCCTCCACCCAAATTCAGACGGACGAGACGCTCCTCCACCCAAATTCAGACGGACGAGACGCTCCTCCACCCAAATTCAGACGGACGAGACGCTCCTCCACCCAAATTCAGACGGACGAGACGCTCCTCCACCCAAATTCAGACGGACGAGACGCTCCTCGACCCGAATTCAGACGGAAGAGACGCTCCTCGACCCAAATTCAGACGGACGAGACGCTCCTCCACCCAAATTCAGACGGACGAGACGCTCCTCCACCCAAATTCAGACGGACGAGACGCTCCTCCACCCAAATTCAGACGGACGAGACGCTCCTCCACCCAAATTCAGACGGACGAGACGCTCCTCCACCCAAATTCAGACGGACGAGACGCTCCTCCACCCAAATTCAGACGGACGAGACGCTCCTCCACCCAAATTCAGACGGACGAGACGCTCCTCCACCCAAATTCAGACGGACGAGACGCTCCTCGATCCAAATTCGGACGGACGAGACGTTCCTTGATCCAAATTCAGACGGACGAGACGCTCCTCGATCCAAATTCGGACGGACGAGACGCTCCTCGACCCAAATTCGGACGGACGAGACGCTCCTCGACCCATTTTCACATATCCTTTGAAGTACTTTCAACAGCCTTTCATTAAGTTCTTGTAGAGTGGAGCCCCAAATGACCACATCATCTACATAACAGCGAACTCCCTCAAGTCCTTCTATTATATTGTCCATTGCACGATGAAAGATCTCCGATGCTGAGATTATTCCCGATGGAATCAAAAACCCGTTCCTCCCAAAAGGAGTGTTGAAGGTGCAGTATTTGGAGCTTTTCTCGTCCCGCTTTATTTGCCAGAATCCTTGAGCTGCATCCAGCTTTGAGAAATATTTGGCTCCTGCCATCTCACTTGCAATCTCCTCACGTTTGATGTTTTGGTTTAAGTCACCAGGGTCCATGCCATGGTTCCATGGTTCCTTGTTTCTGTTGTTTTTGTCCACACCCACCACAGAGTTCACCCACTCTGTTGGCTCCTCCCCTTTTGTTATGACCTGTAACTGACACATTCCCTCCAGTTCCTTTTTGAGGCGGTCTGAAGTGGTGCTGGAACTCTCCTTGGTGCATGAATCACTGGTGCTGCATCCTCTTTCAGCTGGACTTTGTACGTGTATGGTCGACGTCCCAAGCCTGGTACTGCTGTACAATAGAGCCAGCTGTTTGTGTGCCTGGTGAGACGCTGGTGCTGCAGACCCTCCACTAGCTTTAGCTTCTTGGAAGTAGCTCCACTAAGCAGCGACTCACGGCCCTCAGGTACGACGGTGAACAGTACATGATATTCTTTGTTCTTCACCGTCACCTTGAGTCTGCATTGACCTTTGCTTTCAAAGGCTTTTCCATTATAGTCCTTTAGAAGCACTCTTCATGGCTTTTCTTTCATGGCACGAATTTCTGTCGAGCATATCAAGTTGACCTGTGCCCCCGTATCAATCCTTAGTGCTGCTAATGCTCCATTTACTGGGAGTGACACAATCCACGTGTCTTCACTGTCTGGGCATTTGTCATTTTCCTCCCTTTTATTGGAATCTGAGCATCACATGACACCAAACCCACAAAGAAGGTTTCACTCGGTCGGTTTCTTCAACGAGCCGAACTGATTTGGACTTGCTCTTTGATAAGCGCTGCTTGGCAAGGTGATTTTTTCCATTGCATTTTGCACACGTCTTTCCGTGAGCAGGGCACTGCCTGGGCTCATGCTTGCTACCACTGCGCTTGCATGTCACCATGTCTAGGTTTCTGTTCTGTGTCACGTTTCTTTTCATCTTGTTTTTGACGACAGACACATTTGACTCGTTGAACGTCTTCGCGTGCTGCTGGGCTAGCTCTGTAGCATGGCACATTGTCTCCGCCTCCTCTAACGTCAGCTCCGCCTCTCTCAGCAGCCTCTCCCTCGTCCGTTTATCATGAATGTCATACACGACCTGGTCACGGATCATAGAGTCCTTCGGTGTTCCAAACTCGCATGACTGAGCCTTTAGCTTCAAATCCGTGATAAAGCTATCAAAAGTCTCTTCCGGCAGCTGCACACGCGACCGACACACGCATCGCTCATATACAGTGTTCTTCTGCGGTGAACAATGCGCGTCGAACTTTTCAATCACTTTATCTTACTTTTGTTTGTCATCAGCATGTTCAAATTCAAACGTGCTGAAGACTTCTCCGGCTCGGACCAGCTACGGTAAGTAGTAACTTCGGTTCCAATCCCAAAGCGGCAAGGTACAGCTCCAACTGCTGCTTAAAAGATCGACAGTTGCCGTCCACATTAGCCGCAAGTTTCAGTCCCTCCGGTGGCCTCAAGGTCTCCATCTTGAATAAAGATCCTTGCTCGAGTTGGTTTTCACTCCTGGTACCGAGTGTTGTTCATCTTAAATCATCAGGAGACTTCTTAATCAACAAATGAGCTCGCGCTGAAACTTTAATGTCAGCGTCTCTAATAAACAACCCTTGTGCTCCTATCTGTGATCCTGCAGTGCCCCCTACTGGTCACATAGCACATCACCATTACATATCAAGACAATGCACGTATACAATTATTTCTTTATTTGACCTTTTTTTTACCGTTTTACCAACCATAGTATCATTGCAGTAGAGATGGGCGGATGATATAAAGCTCCCACCGGTGCCATCTAGTGGTCAGCTTCTGTTATAGCAGCAGTAAGCTGACATGATTCACACATGCTGTTGGTTCATGTTCCGTCACAGCTGCGTCTTCATTGAAGTGGCCTGAGGGCGAAGCCCCCCCCCCCCCCCCCACGCATTGGGAGGCCGGGGATTCCAACTACAGAGTTTTGGAGGCATAACTGAAGGTTTGTGGGAAGTTCTGATGCAGTTGAGTGGAAACCACCTCATGGTGATCATAATGGCGTCCCTGGATCTGGATCAAGGACCTCTTCCTGATTTTCAGTAACAGAATAGGATGAAGATTCAAGTTCTGGAGGGATTGTTGTTGTGCAACACTTTCCAACAAGCTTTTATTCAGGTTGTTGCATCACGAGGACGTTTTATTAACTGAACCTAAATGAAAGCATGAAACAGTAAAAACAAGGTTAACATGACAGACTCTAATGAGCAGAAACCACGTGGGTTCAATCCTCACGTCATCTTTGTGGGTGAAACAAGCTCAAAGTGTCCCCGAATGAAGGAGAGACACCCAACATGTCTCACAAACAAAGACTTCAATCGCCCTCTTGTTTTAATGTCATTTATATTCAAAACAAACAAAGAGCGTATAAAGATCCAGAAGAGGTTCTGAACGTCCTCACGCCGCGTCGGCAGTAATATTAAGGACTCATTTTAAAACACATTTATTTCACCTTATTTGTCACAGAAACACTCTGGGAATTGTCCATACTTTCATTTACAGAAGAATTCCAGTCCGAGACATTCCTGCTGGAATGAGCGCGTTTGTTCCTCTTGCTGTTCCTGCTCCTGTTTCAGAGGAACGCTTCAGCAGCAAATACTATCGCGTATTCTTTAGGGTTTATACTGGGAACGCCCTCCAGATTCGAATATACACGTCACTTCCGCGTTCCACAGTGACGTTTCGGGACTCTGACACAATGTGTCGATCGAAGCATTTACTCTTGTTTTTTTTAAGACATTGAAACGTTCCTAGAAACTCTGCTAGAAACACAATCCGGATATTTCACAGGGACCATTCTTTTGGTCCGTAAAGAAGGACATGTCCCGGCAGAAGAGGACATCTGGACACCCCAAATATAGCCAAGACGCTCTCTGCGCTTCCGGTTTGACGTTGCTCCGGAAGCACCCGAGCCGTTCCGGGTCAGCTCTCACCTGGACGCTCCGGCATGGACAGCGAGGACGACGCGGAGCAGCTCGTGGACGGTAACGAACTCTCGTTCCTGACTCGGCTTCCGTTGAAACGATGACGCGCCCTTTCTCGCGTTTTGTCATTCTGACGTCAGTTGGCGTCCGCAGGCCCCGCAGCGCCTCGGGCTTTATTTCAGGAAGTGAGCCGCTTGAACCGCCAGTGGAGGCGGCCTGGGGGTTACCGCTTTGCCGCTGGAATGTGGACTCAGATTAAAAGCTCTGATTTGTGGCATGTTGTGTCTGCGTCGTTTGTCTCCTGGGACATTTGGATGGAGAATCCTCTCGCTGGAATGTATGGAGAAAAAAAGACATTCAGTAATTTGTGGATAAAAAAACAAACTCAAACTGGACTGGCTTAAGAGTCCTCACAGGGGACCCTGGACAGACTGGCTTAAGAGTCCTCACAGGGGACCCTGGACAGACTGGCTTAAGAGTCCTCACAGGGGACAGAGACTCGTTCTGTTCATCGTTAGCCTCGCCGAAGGGGAGGCGAGGGTATTGCAATTGGGTGCGTTTGTTTGTCTGTCTGTCTGTTTGTTTGTCTGTCCACGCATATAACTCAAAAACTAGTAACCCAATCGACTTGAAATTTTTACACAAGCAAGGTTCTGTCCGTGGCTCGGTCCTCCCCGAGAATGGCATTAATCCGGATCCGGATCCAGATTCTAGAATGTTCTAAAGGATTCTTTAACATTGTGAGATAGGGCACTTTTTGACATTTTTCTTAATTTCTTCAAAACGCATGGCGGTATGGATCTGAAAAAAATCACACATAAGTACTCCTTAAAGGTCTATGAATATGACTAATTTCGGCCGGATCCGGATCACAATCCGGATCTGAGAGCTAATTTTCTTTCTAAAATCTGCATTTTTCAGGATCCTGACCTCAATTTTGGAGCTAGAGACTTCAAATCTGGTGTGAGCACTCATAGTTCATTCTAGTTTCATATATGTTACAGTTGTAGTTGTATCATTTCCCATTCTGGAGCAGCAAGCTAGAGCAGGTTTGGCCCCTCTGATCCGGAAGCCCTGTTTACTGTCTCACAAGATCCAATAGTCTATTGGAGGCGGGGTCTGCAGTCTAACCCTAACCCCAGTCGGGCTGCACGATGTGGCCTAAAAGCAACATCACTATAAAAATGTTAAATTCAACACAAAACAAGAGACTTCCGGATCAGAGGGGCCAAACCTGCTCTAGCTTGCTGCTCCGGAACGTACTACAAGACTCTTTCTGGACTCTTTTTCCCATCATGCCATTTGTTTCCCTCCCTCTTAAAGTGGCAGTTTACAGCACAGGCACAATTCCAGATGTAAAAATAATTCTAGAATCTGGATCCAGATCCGGATCAACGGACAGAACCTTGCTTGTGTAAAAATTTCAAGTCGATTGGGTTACTAGTTTTTGAATTATGCGCGCGGACAGACAGACGGACAGACAGACAGACAAACGCACCCAATTGCAATACCCTCTCCTCCCCTTCGGCGAGGGTAATGACACGAGTACAATGATGGAAGCAGACCGTTCTGTTGGATTGACCCCCCTTAAAGGGGGGGGGGGGTCGTGAGTTAAGTTCAGTGAAGCTCTTATTTCAAGGCGGCTGCTGCTGAGGAGACGTGGACATGCAGCATTGGAGGCATTCTGTGCTGTTAGCTGTTAGCACGTAGCAGTTTCTCTCTGAGCGCTCAGACTCCCTGCTCTTAGCTGTTAGCACGTAGCAGTTTCTCTGAGATCTCTGATTGGTTTGTCTTCAGGCCCGCTAGATGAAGAGGACCAGCCGCATGGGTTCTGCACCGTCACCTACTCCTCCAGTGATCGTTTCGAAGGACACTTCACCCACGGAGAGAAACATGGAAAGGGAAAGTTCTTCTTCTTGGATGGGAGGTACGGGAACCCTGGATTCATCTTTCTGACGCCGTTGCTATCTTGAGCTGATTGAATTGCTGAATGAACATGGCTTTATTACTCCCCCGAAGTACACTGGAGGGCTTCTATGTAGACGATGCTCTGCAAGGTCAGGGGGTGTACACTCATGAAGACGGCGCCATCCTCCATGGGACGTATGTGGACGGTGAACTCAACGGGCCGGCTCAGGAGTTTGATGCAGAGGGTCGCCTGGCGTTCAAGGGCCAGTACAAAGACAGTAGCCGCTGCGGGGACTGCTGGGTCTACTACCCCGTGAGTCAGCTCAGTGCTCACTAGCATGTTCATGTAGCATGTGGTCAACGTGCTGAATGGTCTTAAAATAAGAGCAATACAAAGAAAACCACAACATAACACGTCAATGTCAAGTCAGGAGGTAAAGCTCAGCTGGAGTTAAAAGCCAGTAAGACGAGCCTCGTCTTCAGCAGTGATGTAGACACTTCTAGGGACTGCAGATCCAACACGACTGGGCAAAAATCTGAACAGCAGGCAAAGTATAAAAGAAATACACAAATCCTGATGGAAGCCGACTGGAAGCCGGAGGACGAAGGCCGGTATCGGCCTCGCGACCGCTCCTTCTGGGTCCAGTTCTAGTGAGGTCTTGCCTGGTCTGAACAACAACAGTCCAGTTTAGAGGTCATGAAAGCATGAAGAACTCCAGACGTGGGGCAAAGATCCGCTTTGAATTTTGTCAAATACTTCGTTGATAAAAAAAACTAGTTTCTACAATGTAATTGGTGTTTGTCCATTTTCATGTTGCGGTCCAAAATCCGGCTGCGATTTGTCGCCATCAGGAACATGCAACAGCTCAAACCCTGAAAATGGCATATTTGACCGTTAACCTGAAGGCAGCTCATCATTTCTGACTTGCGGGTCACGGGTCTGCTGGAGCCGGGGGTGGGACACACCCCAGAAGAGACTCAGGCTCATCGCAGGGCCAAGGGCAGCATGTGGGATGAAAACAGAATGTGGCCTTCAACAGAGCTCTGTGGCACTCCGCAGCCGATTAGGGCTACACAGAGACCATGGGGCACCCTTCAAAAAGTTCCATCCGTAACCCTTCAAGTGGACAAAAACGTCCACATCATTTAGCCGTTTCTAAATGTCGCTATTTGTAGTTCCTCTTCTCCGAGTCTTTGAGGTGGTCTCAAACATTAAACTTGACATTAGCGTTAGCGTATTTTAGCATGGTGCTAAGCGTTCTTGTTAAAGCTTTGTCAAAGTTGGTACGGTGCCTTTCATCGTGTCGTTTTGCTCATATGTAGAAGTCAATGGATGACATGGTGTCTGTTCGCTGTGTGTGTTGTGTGTGTTGGTGCATACTGAGGCGTGTCTAGGATGGAGGTTGTGTGTTTGGGCAGGCGAATGAAGACGGCGAGATGACCGGTGAATGCCTAGCATACATCTATCCCGACGGGCAGACGGCTTTCTACGGAAGCTTTGTGGATGGGGACCTCATCCAAGCTCGACTCGCCACCGCGACCACCAACCAGAGTGGAAGGCTCCACTTCGAAGTCACACCCAATAGTAAGTGCAGACTCCACCCACAGAATGGGGGGTAGTGAGCACACCTTTGTGCTAAGGGATGCATTTACCGCAGGGCTCTGGGTAGAGGTGCATGGATCGGTCACCCCTAAGGTGTCCCGTGTCCCGCTGAGGGATAGACTTTAGGAGTCCACACTGAGAGGAACATTAGCTATACTGTAGAGTGGCCTGTCACCTGCCGAGGTGTTGGTGAACACACACACACACACACACAGCGTCTCGCGTGAATCCATATGTTCCGAACAATGTTTTGTAATGTCTGAGCGAAGTAAAAAACTAAATGCTCTTGATCGTATTCTGCATTCAGGGTGAAGGCAGCAGATCAATATACAGCAGATCAGTATACAGCAGATCAATATACAGCAGATCGGTCATCATCGGCGGTCTCTTGTAGTCGAGCATCACTGTCCTCCTTCTTGGTCCTTGTGGGTCTGGTGGGCACATAGGCCTATCCTGGACCCAGTTATTCTGGTGCAGTGTGGACAGGGGAACGTAGTGGTGGTGGGTTTGGGTTGGACCTGTTTGGTGGTTGCTCTCTCTTTTCTGAGTCTGCGCTTCTCTTGCTCAGCATGGCGGAGGTCATCGTTGTCCTGTGCAGCACCTTCACAAACAAGGTTTCTCCAGGTCGTCCTGACTGTTGCCGTGTCATCCCAAGATTTAAGGTCGATGTGGCACTTCTTCATGTTTGTCTTGATGTTATCCTTACACCTCTTTTTTTGGCCTCCCGGGGCCCGTTTACCTTCAACGAGCTGAGAATGGAGGACTTGTTTTGGGAGGCGAGAGTCAGGCATGCGGATAACATGGCCAGTCCAGAATTTTCGGAGGCACCTCTGATGGTACGTCTCAAGTGCCTTTAAGTGCCTGCTGTACGTAGTCCTGGCTTCTGATCCATACAGGAGGGTGGGAAGTACCACGGCTTCATAGACCAAGATCTGGTCTTTGCTTGGAGGTTGCGGTTCTCAAAGACTCTCTTTCTTAGCTTTGACAAAGCTCCACTGGCACAACTGAGGCGATGGTGTACCTCGTCATCAATGACAGCCTTTGAAGATAAAAGGCTCCCAAGGTATGGGAAGTGGTCCACATGTTCCAGTCTGATGTTGTCAATGGAGATGTTTGGGGGTAGGACAGGCATACTGCTGTCTGGTTGTGGTTGGTGGAGAATTTGTGTCTTTTTTATGTTGATGGCTAGACCAAGCTGTTTGTATGCCTTCGCAAAGGCAGATAGCATGCACTGTAGGTCCTCTTCTGAGGGGGCAACGAGGGCGTTGTCATCCGCATACTGCGGCTCCATGATGAACGTGGTGTTGGTTCGACCTTTAGCCCTGAATCGGTTGATGTTGAGGAGTTGACCGTCGGTTCTATACATAATTTCGACTCCCCGTGGCAGATGCTTGCTTATGTTATGGAGTATAGCAGCAACAAAGATGGAGAATAATGATGGAGCGATGACACAGCCCTGTTTGACTCCAGTGTCAACCCGGAAGGGTTCCGATTCGTCTCCACCGCCACAGAGTACCGTGGCTGACATATTGTCGTGCAGCAGTCTCAGTACCCGGATGTATTTGTCAGGGCAGCCAATCTTTGCCAGAACCAGCCAAAGGGCCTGATGGTTTACCGAGTCAAAGGCTTTGATGAGTGTCCAGGATGTCAAATGGATGGGTTCCCTTTGGGAGGACGCCTGCGCGTGACGTCTTTTAGCGTGGGGAGACTGATGCGCCTGCCGCCACCACACGGTCCTTGGCAGAAAGTGGCCTAGATCCAATGGCATGGAATCCATGACGACTGGAGACCACCCTCTGTTGCAGCCTTCATCCGCCTTCGGTGCCGTTGTGATTCACAGTATCATCCTCCGCCACTTCCGCCGTTGAGGTCTTTGGATCGCACTTTGTCTGGAACCTCCCCCTCGACCTTACCGACTTGGGTGACCCTACCAGGAGCTAAAGCTCCCGACGGCATCGCTCTTAGGTTCATTGGAACGCGCAAGGTTCTCCACCATGACAAGGTGGCGATCATGGAGAACAGCAGATCAGTATACGGCAGATCAGTATACGGCAGATCAGTATACGGCAGATCAGTATACGGCAGATCAGTATACGGCAGATCAGTATACGGCAGATCAGTATACGGCAGATCAGTATACGGCAGATCAGTATACGGCAGATCAGTATACGGCAGATCAGTATACGGCAGATCAGTATACGGCAGATCAATATACGGCAGATCAGTATACGGCAGATCAGTATACAGCAGATCAGTATACAGTAGTCCCTCATTTTCCGCGGGGGTTACGTTCTAAAAATAACCCGCTATAAGTGAAATCCGCAATGTATATATTTTTTCAATTATTATACATGTACATAAATGTTTTAAGGCTGTTAAACCCCTCACCACACACTTTATACACGTTTAACAGTCAGGCATTAATCTAAATAGATTGTTTCAGTATTATAGAATGAAACCAAAGATCAAAACCTTTTCAGAACTAAACATTTGTTGGAGAAATAAAAATATATAGTACGTACAGTAAACGTTTTCCTGTTAATAATGTTAAGGCGTGCAGGTCGAGGAAAGAGCCGCTTGGAGTGCAGAAGAACAAATATTCTACTCGTGCTGTCTTTAGCCTCTCATGCTGCTTTATTGGATGGCTTAGCACAGCGGAACGGCAGCGGCTACATGTAGCAACAGGAAGAAACAAAACCCAAAAGGGACGTGACGTTTATGCTCCTACAAAATAAAGGCCTCTTTTTACGCAGAGAAGAAGAGCGCTATAAAACAAACGCTTAACAAATAAACATGATAGCTTTGAGAAATAACGAATTTAATTTTAACAATCAACCTACGAGGTTGAACACATGAGAAGTTATTAATAGCAACTCGTGCGTATTTCACAGTTCCTCTGACCGCGCCTTCGTCCTTGCGCCGATTCAAGACGTGTTCAAGTGCAAAAAAAAAATGAACCGCATTATATCGAGGGACTACTGTATACATAAGAGAGATTGAGACAGAGAATCAAGCAAACAGTGCCAAACAGCAACAGCAGCACAGCAGGGCAGGCACAGAGCGTCCCCAGTGGGACAGGCACTCAGAGCGTCCCCAGTGGGACAGGCACTCAGAGCGTCCCCAGTGGGGCAGGCTCAGAGCGTCCCCAGCGGGACAGGCACTCAGAGCGTCACCAGCGGGGCAGGCTCAGAGCGTCCCCAGCGGGACCGGCACAGAGAGTCCCAGATCGCTACGAGGGAACGGCTGCTTTCACAGCTCGGGGGAAGAAGCTGTTCCTGAGCCTCGCTGTGCTGCTTCTTATTGTCCTGAACTGCTTCCCTGATGGGGGCGGGACAAACAGTTTGTGGCCCGGGTGGGTGGGGTCTGGGGGCGGGACAAACAGTCTGTGGCCCGGGTGGGTGGGGTCTGTGGCGATGCGTCTGGCCCTCCTCTGGACTCTGGAGGTGTAAACAGAGTCCAAATCAGGCAGACGGTGACCCACAATCCCCTGAGCTGTCCTCACCACCCGGGATAGGTCCTTCCTGTCCTGCGCCGTGCAGCTGCCGTCCCACACGGTCGCACTGAGACACAGGATGCTCTCTATCGTGGCCCGGTAGAAGTCTTCAAGCAGCACAGAGGAGAGTCCAGCCCGCTTCAGCTTCCTGAGGAAGAAGAGCCGTTGCTGGGCCTTCTTCACCAGGTGTCTGGTGTTGAGTGTCCAGGAGAGGTCAGAGGAGATGTGGAACAGCCACACTTGGTTGCTGCAGGTTAATGGGGGTGAAACTATCCAAGTAACTATCAAGAGTAACAGTCGTATCTCTGCTTCCATCACTCAGGGAGGGGTCAATGCCACACGAAGGCAGACGCTGATGAATGACGTCCCTAATAGATTCGATTTTGGTGCTGAAGAAGTTCATGAAATCTTCACTACTGAGACCTGTCGGAACAGAAGGGTCAACAGAGCTGGAGCTTTGTGTTAGCCTAGCTACGGTGTCAGAGAGAAACCTTGGATTAGATTTGTTCTCTTCTATTAGAGATGAGTAATATGCTGCTCTAGCTTTGTGTTAGCCTAGCTACGGTGTTAGAGAGAAACCTTGGATTAGATTTGTTCTCTTCTATTAGAGATGAGTAATATGCTGCTCTAGCTTTGTGTTAGCCTAGCTACGGTGTCAGAGAGAAACCTTGGATTAGATTTGTTCTCTTCTATTAGAGATGAGTAATATGCTGCTCTAGCTTTGTGTTAGCCTAGCTACGGTGTCAAAGAGAAACCTTGGATTAGATTTGTTCTCTTCTATTAGATGAGTAATATGCTGCTCTAGCTTTGTGTTAGCCTAGCTACGGTGTCAGAGAGAAACCTTGGATTAGATTTGTTCTCTTCTATTAGAGATGAGTAATATGCTGCTCTAGCTTTGTGTTAGCCTAGCTACGGTGTCAGAGAGAAACCTTGGATTAGATTTGTTCTCTTCTATTAGATGAGTAATATGCTGCTCTAGCTTTGTGTTAGCCTAGCTACGGTGTTAGAGAGAAACCTTGGATTAGATTTGTTCTCTTCTATTAGAGATGAGTAATATGCTGCTCTAGCTTTGTGTTAGCCTAGCTACGGTGTCAGAGAGAAACCTTGGATTAGATTTGTTCTCTTCTATTAGATGAGTAATATGCTGCTCTAGCTTTGTGTTAGCCTAGCTACGGTGTCAAAGAGAAACCTTGGATTAGATTTGTTCTCTTCTATTAGAGGTGAGTAATATGCTGCTCTAGCTTTGTGTTAGCCTAGCTACGGTGTCAGAGAGAAACCTTGGATTAGATTTGTTCTCTTCTATTAGAGATGAGTAATATGCTGCTCTAGCTTTGTGTTAGCCTAGCTACGGTGTTAGAGAGAAACCTTGGATTAGATTTGTTCTCTTCTATTAGAGATGAGTAATATGCTGCTCTAGCTTTGTGTTAGCCTAGCTACGGTGTCAGAGAGAAACCTTGGATTAGATTTGTTCTCTTCTATTAGAGATGAGTAATATCCTTTCTGCACACGGCACCTGTAGTCAGTGTACACAAAGTACCCCCCGGTCCAGACCCTGGGTTCCGGTCTGGACCCCAGTTATACTTCCACGTTGGTAGCAGCAGCTCCAATAATGTAACGGCCACTCTTTGCAGGTCCGTTGTACCGTTGTGACAACGCCACCTCCGCCCGCATCGTCACCCACGCGCTGCTTCCTGACCCCTATGAGAGCCACAGGTGAGCCCACGTTGTGCTGGACGTGCTGCTTGCCTGATAAACGAGACGCTCTTCATTCCGGCGCCCTGTCCTCTGTCCCAGGGTGTTTGTTGCTGACTCCACGGTGGAGGGAGCCGGACAGGGACTGTTTGCCAAGGTGGATGTTGGCGCCGACGCCGTGGTGGCCTTTTACAACGGCGTTCGCATCACGCACTCTGAGGTCGGCTTCTTCTGCTAAGTGTATAGCCCCAGCAGCGCAGGAGTCGATCAATATTATGTGGATTGAGATGATTGGAGGAAAAAGATCAATGACCCTCCCCGTCAGACGAGTTCTTTCTCTCCTGGGGGGGGGGCCTCCCAAACAAGCACCCTAACGATAAAGAAAAGAACTCGATTCGCTTGAATGAATGTTTGGAGCCTCATTACGACATATTTAAGTGTTTCTGCTGGACTGATCTGTCCCCCCATGAATCCTTGGACCTTTCAGGTGGACAGCAGAGACTGGGCACTGAACGGAAACACAATCTCCCTGGACGAGGACACAGTGATCGATGTCCCGCAGCCATTCGACCAGACGGAGAACTACTGCGCCTCTCTGGGTCACAAGGCGAACCACTCCTTCACCCCGAACTGCAAATACGACCCGTGAGGACATATCTTAACTCATTCAATGCCAATAACAGCGAAAGACGTTTGTTACGGTCTTGTCCACGTCCTCATTGACTATCAGACCTCTCCTGTCCTGTAACGAGTACCTCCAGCCCTGTTGGGGGCAGCGTTGCTGCTTTTGGGTGGGTGATTGTGTAACGGTGCACTAAAGTCTCATTTCGGTTCGGTTCATTTTCGGTACCAAAAAAAGACGGAAAGAAATTACTTAAAATGCTTTCATTTCAAAAATAAAAATATATGTATAAATAACAGCGGCCCATTTGGGTGATGTTTCAAATACATGTAAACTATTGTACTGTAACAATTAAAACATCTTAATACAATTATAAATAAGTAAACTTTGAACACTGAATGTTCTGAATGTAACTAATGAAGCTGGAGAGACGAGCGTCTCCACATTTCCTGTTGACGCACAACTTTGTATTTGTCCACTGTCCTCGTCGGTGGTGCCTTTAACACGCCGATCTCTGAGAGTCTGCCTGGTAGCCGAGGTAAAGCGTGGACATCGGTATCCAAAACATGGGCTGGACGGCAAACATTACACGCAGGGAATGGACTATTCTATGGACATTTGAAAACACACACAGACATGATTTGTTCGAGCTGTAAGAAAGAAAATTCATATTTTTGGTTAAATGTTTGCTTCATTTGTTATTACAACATGGAGAGAACATACAAACTCCGCACAGATTCGAGTCCGGTAGCTTCTTTCTGTGACGGGACAGTACTAACCGCTACGCCAGAGGTAGTGGTTAGCTGTTTTAGTTGCTTGTAATAACTATTAAACAATTATTACACAAATATCTACTTGCCATAACACATTTGTTGAAGTTGTGTTCTCAATATTTGCATCGGTCCTTCGCGTTCACGTTTTTTTCTTTAAAACAAATGTCCAGTTCTTGTCTTTAATCCAGGGTTCTTGTCTTTTAATCCAGGGTTCTTGTCTTTTAAACCAGGGTTCTTGTCCTTTAATCCAGAGTTCTTGTCTTTTAATCCAGAGTTCTTGTCTTTTAATCCAGAGTTCTTGTCTTTTAATCCAGGGTTCTTGTCTTTTAATCCAGGGTTCTTGTCTTTTAATCCAGGGTTCTTGTCTTTTCATCCAGGGTTCTTGTCTTTTAATCCAGGGTTCTTGTCTTTTAAACCAGGTTTCTTGTCCTTTAATCCAGAGTTATTGTCTTTTAATCCAGAGTTCTTGTCTTTTAATCCAGGGTTCTTGTCTTTTAATCCAGGGTTCTTGTCTTTTAATCCAGGGTTCTTGTCTTTTAATCCAGGGTTCTTGTCTTTTAATCCAGAGTTCTTGTCTTTTAATCCAGAGTTCTTGTCTTTTATTCCAGGGTTCTTGTCTTTTAATCCAGGGTTCTTGTTTTTTAATCCAGGGTTCTTGTCTTTTAATCCAGGGTTCTTGTCTTTTAATCCAGGGTTCTTGTCTTTTAATCCAGAGTTCTTGTCTTTTAATCCAGAGTTCTTGTCTTTTATTCCAGGGTTCTTGTCTTTAATCCAGGGTTCTTGTTTTTTAATCCAGGGTTCTTGTCTTTTATTCCAGGGTTCTTGTGTTTTAATCCAGAGTTCTTGTCTTTTAATCCAGGGTTCTTGTCTTTTAATCCAGGGTTCTTGTCTTTTAATCCAGGGTTCTTGTCTTTTAATCCAGGGTTCTTGTCTTTTAATCCAGGGTTCTTGTCTTTTAATCCAGGGTTCTTGTCTTTTATTCCAGGGTTCTTGTCTTTTAATCCAGGGTTCTTGTCTTTTAATCCAGGTTTCTTGTCCTTTAATCCAGAGTTATTGTCTTTTAATCCAGAGTTCTTGTCTTTTAATCCAGAGTTCTTGTCTTTTAATCCAGGGTTCTTGTCTTTTAATCCAGGGTTCTTGTCTTTTCATCCAGGGTTCTTGTCTTTTCATCCAGGGTTCTTGTCTTTTAAACCAGGGTTCTTGTCCTTTAATCCAGAGTTATTGTCTTTTAATCCAGAGTTCTTGTCTTTTAATCCAGAGTTCTTGTCTTTTAATCCAGGGTTCTTGTCTTTTAATCCAGGGTTCTTGTCTTTTAATCCAGAGTTCTTGTCTTTTAATCCAGAGTTCTTGTCTTTTATTCCAGGGTTCTTGTCTTTTAATCCAGGGTTCTTGTCTTTTAATCCAGGGTTCTTGTCTTTTAATCCAGGGTTCTTGTCTTTTACTCCAGGGTTCTTGTCTTTTAATCCAGGGTTCTTGTCTTTTATTCCAGGGTTCTTGTCTTTTAATCCAGGGTTCTTGTCTTTTAATCCAGGGTTCTTGTCTTTTAAACCAGGTTTCTTGTCCTTTAATCCAGAGTTATTGTCTTTTAATCCAGAGTTCTTGTCTTTTAATCCAGGGTTCTTGTCTTTTCATCCAGGGTTCTTGTCTTTTCATCCAGGGTTCTTGTCTTTTAAACCAGGGTTCTTGTCCTTTAATCCAGAGTTATTGTCTTTTAATCCAGAGTTCTTGTCTTTTAATCCAGAGTTCTTGTCTTTTAATCCAGGGTTCTTGTCTTTTAATCCAGGGTTCTTGTCTTTTAATCCAGGGTTCTTGTCTTTTAATCCAGAGTTCTTGTCTTTTAATCCAGAGTTCTTGTCTTTTATTCCAGGGTTCTTGTCTTTTAAACCAGGTTTCTTGTCCTTTAATCCAGAGTTATTGTCTTTTAATCCAGAGTTATTGTCTTTTAATCCAGAGTTCTTGTCTTTTAATCCAGGGTTCTTGTCTTTTAATCCAGGGTTCTTGTCTTTTAATCCAGGGTTCTTGTCTTTTAATCCAGGGTTCTTGTCTTTTAATCCAGGGTTCTTGTCCTTTAATCCAGGGTTCTTGTCTTTTAATCCAGGGTTCTTGTCTTTTAATCCAGGGTTCTTGTCCTTTAATCCAGGGTTCTTGTCTTTCCCCTTTACAAAGAAACTCTTCAAGGACGTTTGTTTTTGACTCATTTTCGAGACTTTCCAGCCGTCGTGTTTTTTTAGTAACGCATGACCAAGAAGAAGATTCAGGCGATTGTTACGTTGGAGAAAAGCCAGTCGGACTCTAATAATCAATACAATGGATATGCTATAAATTATTGATGCTTTCTGTGCGGCCCGGTAACAAATGTCTCACGGCCGGGTACTGGAGGGGACCCAGGGTTTAGAACATATTCTGTGGTAGCGGAACCGATCACTCAGTGAGGTTGTTGTGAAGGAACCGCTGGAGGGGTCCAGGGAACCTTTTGTTGCTCTTCACAATCAGGATAGATTTTATTGTCGGTGAAAGAGATTCGTATTCCGTTACGTTGAGGTGATCTCGCTGCTGTCTGAGCGTTTATCGTTTGCGGTTCTTCGCAGGTTTGTCCATCCTCGATTTGGGCCGATCAAGTGCATCCGCACCCTGACGGCGGTGCAGAGCGGCGGCGAGCTAATGGTTGCTTACGGTTACGACCATGAGCCAATGGGGGACAATGGCCCCGAGGCCCCTGACTGGTACAAGCAGGAGCTGCTGGAGTTCCAACGGAGACGACCGTCTCCCAGTGGACAATGAGGACACAGGGACGATGACGCCTGATCTGTCCTCCGGCTGCAACACGTTGATATTTGGTGTCCCTTAAATGGCATCCAAATGGAAATCAGAGGAATTCCGTATAAATGAAGAGCCAAACAACGCGTTCACCATCATCTTCATCAGCGGAGGAAGACGATGTGCTGATGCATGTCCTCGGTGTTCCTGCTGGAACAGCTGCTAGGACCGAATGCTCTTTCATCTCATTTACGAAAACATGAGTTTATGAACGTCTCAACAGAAAGTTGTAGCAGATTGAACAAAGCAAACAGAATAAAATCATGTTCAATCGCTGACCGTCGTTTGATCTATGCTTTAGAAACGGAACATCTAAACCTCTGCAGCAGCTTAACGGGACACCTGACGACGCTGAGCTGCCTTGCTCACGGGCTGCCGGATCTGGTTCCGAGTTTTCAACCTTCACGAAACTGAACTTTTGCTTTTTAAATTTGGTTCGTGAGACAGACACCATCTCTATGTTCAAGAGTAGACTAAAGACTTTCCTTTTTAACAAAGCTTATAACTAATCAATGCAGTAATCAGTATAATCAATCTGCTGTCATTAGGCAGCACTGGTGGCTTAACATCATGACACACTGAGCTCCTCCCCCTTTATCTGGTTATTCATGTTATAAATATATGTCAGTAATCTCTCTCTCTTCCTGTAGTCTTGTTCTCTCTCTCCCGCTGTTTGTCCCTCTCTCTGTCTGTCTGCAGGTCCTTCTGTCCGTGGTGCTGCAGAACCTGGACCTGTGTCCCTCAACACTGATGTCCACATCGCTAGCATTAGCATTTATAGCTTTATATCGCTAGCATTAGCATTTATAGCTTTATATCGCTAGCATTAGCATTTATAGCTTTATATCGCTAGCATTAGCATTTATAGCTTTATATAGCAGCTCTTTAGTCTCTCTCTCTCTCTCTCTCTCTCTCTCTCTCTCTCTCTACCCAGTCGGTCAGACAGATGGCCGTCCACCATGAGCCTAGGTTCTGTCCAAGGTTTCTGGCCGTTAAAGGGAAGTTTTTCCTTGCCTCCGTTGCTCTTGTGGGTCAAGTTGGGTTCTGTGTTTCCCTGCTAATCCTGTAAAGTGCCTTGAGATGACTTTATGTTGTGATCTGGAGCTATATAAATAAAACTGAATTGAATTGAATTAATCTTACAGTAAAATGTTTTATTCAATAAAAGTAATCTGCGCAGTTGAGCGTGTATCCTGTGACATCATCGCTCCTCGGGACGTGTCGCTGGCCTGCGAGTCCAAACCTCGGGCAAAGGTCCCCCCATTTCCTCCAGCTGCAGCGGCGCCGGGTTAATGGATAAACTACTGGACTGTAGCACCGGAAGATGCCAACAGAACGAAGGTTTCCACGCTCCCTCTGATCGGACTCCCGCGGGCCCTGTTCATGCGTGGACATGGACCGGTACCGGCACCGGAGGACTCTGCTCGCCTCCGGCATCCTGCAGTTTGCCTGTGCGGGGGTTTGCGTGGTGTGCGGTTTCATGGACGCGGCTTTCCGGAAGGACACCGCACTGAGCAGCACCAGAACGCCGCTGTGGGGAGCGCTGGTGAGGCTGGTTCCGATCCCTCGTTACCTCCGCCGGGGAGTTGCTAAAGATCTCATTTAGATCCCATTAAATACCAAGAGCGATCCGGATACTGCAAAAAAAGATTTGGATTTTTACATTTACTTCGAGTGGAGGCTTTAAAGAAACGTAAAATATGTACTTCACAAAAATCAGCCATAAAGGGGTCCGATGTGAACCACCATGAAGCCCGTCTCTGGTTCTGATCCAGAATGAGGTCAGGAACAAATATTACATTTAAACATTAAACCATTTATGGATTCAAGAATCCGTTAAAAATAAAACTCGACTCTGATTCACTTTAACTTTTCATGTTGGTGTATAAAGACACCGAGAACAATCTAGAACCTTCTGGTGCTGATCCAGATCACCGTGTGGACGCTGTAGATCCGGTTAGGGGGGGCGAGCTGCTTGGGGGAGGTCTGTGCTCTCCGTGTGAGACCGACAACGCAAAGGTTTGTGACTCAAACATTTTAGTCTCCTTCGTAAATAATGAGAGCCACGCCCTGAATGAATGAAGTGGGCTTGTGTTCCAGGCCCGTGTGGTAATAATAATACCGCATTGATCTTATAAAGCGCTCAAAGACGCTCCACATTCATTCACTCAGAGGAGCGAGGCTGTTCCACCAGCCCTCCTGACCCCCGCCGACATTCACACAGGCAGCGTGGGTGAAGTTACTTGCCTAAGGACACAGTGGACACGTGCTGGGAATCGAACCGCCAACCTCTCGATCATAGACCCTCCCATGTCTCTGCAGGTCATGGCCTCCCCAGGTGTTCTGGCGCTGATGGCCTCCCACAGGAGGAACTCCACGCTGGTAGGTTTGGCCTGACGGAGGATGTTGGTGCCTGATCTGGGATCAGACTCCTGGATCTCCTCCGTCGGTAGAACCGGTCGTTCTGTTTCACTGGAGCGCAGATCCCAGACACACATTCCAGTTTCCACACTTTCAGAATCAGCTTTTTTTCCAACCGAGATGGCGCCTCCTGCTGTCGCTCTGGTGCGTCTGCGTCTGCGTCTGCGTCTGCGTCTGCGTCTGCGTCTGCGTCTGCGTTGTCTTACGCCCGTGAAGAGCTACTGAACTTCAGGTCAGCGACTCCGAAAGATCGATTTCCAGATTCTTTCAGTTTCTGCTGGTCCAAGAGACGCCGGAGGACAGGAAAGCATGCTGGAGGACTCGTTCGCCTCCGCAGACGTAGATCTCGCACGCCCTTACCCGGAATATTGGCTCCAGTAACTCCCGTGACCCCGCCTCTCACCCGTAGTCCACTGGGATTGGCTCCAGTAACCTCCGTGACCCCGCCTCTCACCCGTACTCCACTGGGATTGGCTCCAGTAACTCCCGTGACCCGCAGAGCGGATGAAGCAGGTGTGGAAGAGACGATCGTCTCATCGGCAAGAAAATAGATTGATGGATGGAAACAAAAACTTTAGACGCAGCTCCCTGGTCAGCTATTTTTAGAAGGGCTCTTGGGCGACTCACAAGGTCCTTGCGGGCGCCTTGGCGTCCGCTGGCACCGCGTTGGTGACCCCTGAGCTCAGAGAAGCAGCTCCCTCGGATCAGTCTGATACTCCTTTTATGATACCTGAAAGTTACTTCTAAATCAGAGACGTTCATTCTGATTAATCTGTACTTCCAGCTGTACTCGTATACGTATTTATACACCAATAGAGAGGACTAACATGTAAGGACGAGGAGTCCCCCTTCAAGAAGCATCTTTGGGTTACTGCAGACCTTTCATTGAAACCTGACGCATTGACTCAACCGCTGATCTGCAGGACTAAACCCACCTCCAGGACCGTGCAGGTCTGGACTGAGGAGGCTTCCTCAGTCCTGCAGGACTGTTTTGAGCACACGGACTGGGAGGTATTCAAAGAGGATGCAGATTTTGAGGAGTACACGTCATCTGTGCTTTCCTATGTTCACTTCTGCACTGATGCTGTCCTTCCCACAAAGACGATCACGGTTTTCCTGAACCAGAAACCGTGGGTGGACAGCACGGTGCGGCTTCTGCTGAGGGCCCGGGATGCAGCCTACAGAGCAGGAGACCGGCTGGCCTATAGCAGGGCACGAAGTGAACTAAAAAGAGGCATCAAGCAGGCAAAGCACAGATACAAGCAGCGCATTGAGGAGCACTTTGAGAACAAGAACCCACGTGACATGTGGAAAGGCATCAGGGCTGTGACGGACTACAAACGCAGGGAGCAGCACGCCAGCCACGACTCCACCCTGCCTGACACCCTGAACAGATTCTTCTCACGCTTCGACTCTCCGAGCAGCAGAAGGTCTGTGGATCTGCCCCAGCCTGAGGTGCAGCATCAGCCGCTCGTCCTGCAGCTGCACCAGGTCTCCTCAGCCTGAGGAGGATCAACACCAACAAGGCTGCGGGACCAGACGGCGTGTCAGGCCGGACACTGAAGTCGTGTGCTGACCAACTGGCAGGGGTTCTCCTGGACATCTTCAACCTGTCCCTGCAGCTGTCCACCGTCCCTGCCTGCCTTAAGTCCTCCATCATTGTGCCGGTACCCAATAAATCATCCATCTCCTGCCTCAACGACTACCGCCCTGTTGCTCTGACTCCGGTGGAGATGAAGTGCTTCGAGAGGATCCTCCTTAAACACATCAAGGACGCCGTCCCTGCTGGCTTGGACAGCCTGCAGTTCGCCTACAGGGGGAACCGCTTCACGGAGGACGCCGTCTCGCTGACACTGCACTCGGCCCTGACTCACCTGGAGCAGCCTAACACCTACGTCAGGATGCTGTTTGTGGACTTCAGTTCAGCTTTTAACACCGTCCCGCCGGACATGCTGGCTCTGAAGCTCCACAGCCTGGGACTGTCTCCACCGCTCTGCTCCTGGGTCAGGGACTTCCTCAGCAACCGGCCCCAGGTGGTGAGGATAGGAGACACCACATCCTCCCCTCTGATCCTGAACACTGGGACCCCCCAGGGTTGCGTTCTCAGCCCTGCTCTGCATCCACTCCACAAACATGGTTGTGAAGTTTGCTGACGACACCACCGTGGTGGGTCACATCTCCAACAACGATGAGACCCACTACAGAGAGGAGGTCCAGAACCTGATGCTGTGGTGCTCGAGCAACAGCCTTGTTCTGAACACCAGCAAGACCAAGGAGGTCATAGTGGACTACAGGAGGTCCAGGAGGACTGAACACGCCCCCCTGTGCATACGAGGGGAAGCAGTGGAGCGTGTGGAGAACATTAAATTCCTGGGCATCCACATCTCCTCTGACCTCTCCTGGACACTCAACACCAGACACCTGGTGAAGAAGGCCCAGCAACGGCTCTTCTTCCTCAGGAAGCTGAAGCGGGCTGGACTCTCCTCTGTGCTGCTTGAAGACTTCTACCGGGCCACGATAGAGAGCATCCTGTGTCTCAGTGCGACCGTGTGGTACGGCAGCTGCACGGCGCAGGACAGGAAGGACCTATCCCGGGTGGTGAGGACAGCTCAGGGGATTGTGGGTCACCGTCTGCCTGACTTGGACTCAGTTTACACCTCCAGAGTCCAGAGGAGGGCCAGACGCATCGCCACAGACCCCACCCACCCGGGCCACAGACTGTTTGTCCCGCCCACAGACCCCACCCACCCGGGCCACAGACTGTTTGTCCCGCCCCCATCAGGGAAGCGGTTCAGGACAATCAGAAGCAGCACAGCGAGGCTCAGGAACAGCTTCTTCCCCCGAGCTGTGAAAGCAGTCGTTCCCTTGTAGTGATCTGGGACGCTTTATGCCGGCCCTGCTGCTGCTGCCATTCTGCACTACTGCCTGTGATTCTCACTCTCTCTGTGTATATATACTCTCTTTGTGTATATATACTCTCTTTGTGTGTATATATATTGTTTCTTTAAGAGAGAGACTTTAGTTTTTGATTTGATTATGTTATGATGTGGGCCTTCTCACGATTTTATTATGTTCGCATAATGACATTAAAGTATCTTAAATCTTGAATGGAGCACCAAACCATTCAGGTCTGGAGGTTAGTTCTAGACTCTAAGAGGAGTAAATCTCTTAATACTACTTGTTGATCTACTTCAGCAGGACTGCACTGATTGATAACCCTGACAGATCAGCTGTGGATTGTCTTCCTGTCTCTGTAGGTGAGTCTGATGGTGGGGGTCGCGGGACTCTCTTGTGCAGCTGCAGTGCTGACATCCGGGTACTCCTGTGTCACGCTCACCTATGGAGAAGACAATGAAGAGGTCTTCCACCACCACAACAGTCCTCGCGTGGTAACTGCACGCGCACACACACACACACACACAGAAAACACCTTGTGTCCTGGTCCACCGTGGACGCGTGTCTGGCCACAGGCCTGTGGTCTCTTGTCCACCGTGGACGTGTGTCTGGCCACAGGCCTGTGGTCTCTTGTCCTGGTCCACCGTGGACGCGTGTCTGGCCACGGGCCTGTGGTCTCTTGTCCACCGTGGACGCGTGTCTGGCCACGGGCCTGTGGTCTCTTGTCCTGGTCCACCGTGGACGCGTGCCTGGCTGAATCCGGTCCTCTCCTGCTCAGACCTTCGTGCTGCACCGGCTGGTGAAGGGCAGCAACGCCGCCATGCTGCTGGTCTGCCCCTTCAGCCTGGCGCTGTCCTGCCTCATCGCCTACCTGGGCTGCCGGACTCTTCCGTGCTGTCGCTGCTACGACGCCCGGACTGGGTTGGTAGGTTTGTTGTGTCCTACTTCCTGGTTCCTGTTGATCTTTGTCACGTGACATGATGGCAAACGTACCTCGGAACTTCCAGCGAGTCCGGTCAACAGAGATTGACAAAAGGCTTCTCTCCTGGCCAGCAGCGGCCACCTTTGTTGGCTCTAACGTTAGCTGCCATTGTAGTCATCTTTATTTATTTTAGTTATTATACGTGTACATAAATGTTTTAATGCTGTAAAACCCCTCACCACACACTTTATACACGTTTAACAGTCAGGCATTAATCTAAATAGATTGTTTCAGTATTATAGAATGAAACCAAAGATCAAAACCTTTTCAGAACTAAACATTTGTTGGAGAAATAAAAATATATAGTACGTACAGTAAACGTTTTCCTGTTAATAATGTTAAGGCGTGCAGGTCGAGGAAAGAGCCGCTTGGAGTGCAGAAGAACAAATATTCTACTCGCAGGCGTGCACACATAGCAAAACTAGCAAAGCATTAGCGCTGTGTTCCAGCTAGCGGGTTTCTCCGCAGTTGGAGATGTTGTCATGGCAACCAGATCTGTGCTTTCTGCAGAAAATGTTAATAGTTAGTACTAGTAGAAGTAGTTGTAGTAGTAGCAATAGCAGTGGTACTAGTAGTTGTAGTAGTCATTACATTTGTTGCTGCTTAGTGTTCGCTGTTTAGTTTGAATTTTGAAATATCACCCAAATGGGTCACTTTGATTTATTTATACATTCTATTGTCTGCTTTTTTTGACGGGAAAAATTAAACGAACAGAAACGACATTTTAGCGTACCGTTACACCCCTAGTATATATATATATATATATATTGATAAGGAAGCAACTGACAGAAATAAAATGTAAAAAAGAGCAGCATTGTTTGAACTGTAATGCTAATTCTTTTGTGTGACAGGAAATGCTAATTCCTCCGAACGAGGAAGACACTGAGATGGTTTGCACTTGGCAAGGTAAGAGGTAATTCTCAAACGTGCCTTCAAATAAAAAGGGAAACGCAGCCGCGCTGAAGGACAGTGGAATGTCCATAAAGCATGTCTGCAGCTAATGAGGACTAACCAGTCCATTATAGCACTAGATCAATAACCACAAACACAAACTGCAGCTCAGGTCAGGCCAAAGACCCCAAATCCCTTTGAGGTACCGTCGTGTTATTCGACACGCCGTAGAGCAACTGGAGCGCCTTTATTTAGCGTCTTCCAACTTCACGATCCACAAACCCAAAACCCGGCTAACCTTTCACAATAAAACAATAGCGGGACTAAAACAGGTACATCCTCCTCTTTGAAGTTGAAACCTTTTACCATACCATGCTAAAATTGTTGCCATGTCCAGAGTCTTCGGTGGGTGGACACACCTCCCAGGTAAAGGGTCCTTTCTGCTCTTGTGGTCAGTGTACTGTTGGATTGGTTATTGGATATGGCCCGGAAATGGACTGCAAGAGCCACATTCTTGGTGCCAAGCCACTCCTAAACCAGAGTCCTTTGGAAATCTGGGTCCCAGAGTCTGGCGGAAGAGTGGAAATGCCAGAATCCAAGCTGCTTGAAGTCCAGTGTGAAGTGTCCACATCGCCATAGGGGATCTGTGGGGTGGGAGACAGACGAGCTGGAGGCCGCTGGCGGAACACCTGAGGAGCTCTCTCATTTTTAAACCATCTTCAGTCGTTCAGCAGAAGGCTGAACGACTGAAGATGGCGTCCCAGCTTTACTGTGTCTCATTGTGTCAGCGATGTGTGCAGGAAGCGGCGAGGACAGACTTGTCAACGCTCCAGCTCAGTTCAGGGACGAAGGCAGAACCGAAGAGGAGGATGATCCCTCCAAACGGCCTCCGTACAGCAGACTGAACTGGGCCTGGGCCTTCTGAGTCTACGTTCTAAGAGATTCCAGCTGGTGGTTGCAGATGGACCAGTCTCCCTGTGGACGTCGAGACCTTTCTGGAGATTCGTTTTTCCTCACAGACTTAGGACGTTTATTCAAAAAGATGTCCCCACGTGCATTTTAACTTTGGCGACGTTTCATACCTGTTGACTGTGTATGCCATGTAACGGTATTCCTATTACGTAGAGTATGAGATGTTTCATGTGTATTTAATAAATAAAACCTAGCTGGTTTGATCCGAAAGAGAACAATCCACATTTCTGTTCAACTTGATTGCAAGTTAACGTGTGAAAACCAAGTATCAGCGACCCACACGACGACGGGCGCAGTGCCAGATGCGTTTTCTGTGTGGGGGAGTCTCCTCTGAACCGCGAGTCCTGAGAGAAGTCGTTTGGATCCAGAGCATGTCGGGGTTATCAGCAGAAGTGCCACCTCATGCAGCGTAGCAGTAGCAGCTAATGCTAACACCGCTGGAAGGCAGCTGAACATCTAGACTAGTCCGTAAAAATACTTCTAGCATGGGTGGCGGGTTGTGTTGACGCTACTCATCTTGTTCCAAAATGCTATATTTAAAAACCAGATTTAACATATTTTATAAATTCATCAGGTTTGGGATGTTTCAGAGTGATCCTAACCTGAATCTCTCCCATTATAATGCATTCACCCTCACAGATATAGAAACACACGGGTTCGGGACATTTCCATCAACTACGGTGGATTCCAAGCCAATCGAGGTCCGACCGGAGCAGATGCTCCCTCAGCAGTTGCTGCAGCCCCAGCTCCTGGACCCGTCTCCTCTGTCATCGAGCCCCCGGGTCAGGTTGACGGTACTGCCTGATCCCTCTGCTGGCTGGCTCAATACCAGAGGCTTCTGAGATTTCAGCTTGTGGGCCACAGTCATAAAAATGGCCTCAACGTGATCACTATTGCCTCTGCCATAATTCCCACCCTCCTGACTGTTTGGGTTTTTTGCCGATGTCTCAAACAGGGGCATGGAGTGGCTGTCGGTGAACTGCTGCGCCACATCTGTGCTCACTTGGATGGAGTCTTGGAGGTCACACTTGTTTCCAACTAGTATCCGAGGGACTTCCGCACCCAGCGCGTGCTGCTTGCACTCCTCAATCCAGGCGGGGAGGCTGCGGAAGCTAGCAGCATTGGTGACGTCATAGACGAACACGACAGCGTGCACGTTGCGGTAGTAGTGCTGCACCATGGACTTCCTGAAGCGCTCCTGGCCTGCAGTGTCCCACAACTGGATCTGAGGGCGAATGGAGAGGAAACTAATCAGTGAAGTAGTACATCAAATTACACACACCAAGTATGAATGAATTCTACCAAGAAGTGGTGCGTGTGTGACCCGTGTTCTCCAGCTTTATACCAGTGACCCGCGTTATAATTATTAAACTGTACTATTCTTTGTGTTTTACATTTGTTTGTTCTTTTTGCTCAGAGCTTGACCTGCCAGATGGAGAAAACAACAAGTTCCAGAAGATCCATGTCTGGCTCTCCCCCTTCAGCTCACCCTGAACGCTGCCTGAAGTACCCAAATACTGACTCGCTGATATCAAGAGCCAGAAAGCTCGTCCACGCTGAGAGCAAATCATCAGCGGCAAATGAAGTATTAATCACAAAGTGTGGCTAAACCAGTGGTGCAGTGGTTCTCAAATGGTGCAATGTCAGGGGGCGCGCCTGTGACCGCGGAGAAAATGTTTTTTTGCTTTACGAGAGTAAAGTGTAATTGCACATCCACTCCAGTAGTTGGCAGTGGCGCCCTGATTGTCAGAGTGCGTGCAGGGAGGATTAGCGGAAGAAGAGCGGTTGTAAACAATCCACAGTGGGAGAAGAAGAAAGACATGACTTCCTTATTTTCGGTTGCAGACTAAAAAAAATGGTAATAAAGTTATTCTTTGTTGTAAGTTGGTATATATTTCTTTCTTTTTCATATTTCTTTGTATGTTAATAAGGATACAAGTGTTTTTTTGTTTTTTTTTCGGGGGGGGGGGGGCGCGAAATGTTTTTTTCTTCCTAGGGGGGGCGCGACAGAAAATAATTGAGAAGCACTGGGCTAAACTCTGGTCCGAGATTGTAGCACGCTAGCAGCTACGCTGCGGACTGTTACAGTTGGTTGTTTAAAATTACTGAATAAATGTTTTATATGTTATCTTTTGTTGAGTTGTATTATTTTATTATCCTGCACCTGACAAATAACCCAAAGTATGAAAAACAAAAACTAAATTAAACTAATAAAAACGAACAAATCCACTCTAAAAACTAATTACAACTAACCGAATTAGAGAAAACTAATTCAAAACTAAACTAAACTATAATAAAAAATCTAAAACTCTTAGTAGATTATTCGGTTTAATGTTATGATGTATGTCCTACACCAGTTGCCGCAGTTCCTACTGCGCATGCTTGAGTTCCGGGTTCCAATTGACGGTCTTGTTGTAAAGCCACGCACGAGAGTACAAGTCAACAAAGAACATACGAAAACAGTTTCAGTTCTCCACACACCAACAGAAGGAACCACTAAAACCACATCATGTACCTGCTCTACCATGGTCTACGGTTGCTACCGACATCTTTGAGTGGCATGGACATCTATATTCGGTGCTGGTAGACTCGTACTCAGGATGGTTTGAGATAGATCTTCTCCGTGACATCTCCTCAGCTACTGTAATCAAAAAGCTGAAAAGACACTTCTCTGTTCATGGTGCACCGCACACCCTGATCTCAGATAATGGTGGACAGTACACAAGCCAGCGTTTCCGGGAGTTTGCAAAACAGCAGCCTAGAGTACCCACAATCCAACGGACTAGCTGAACGTGCAGTCCGCAGCGCAAAACAAAACAAGAGCCAATCAGAGATTGCAGACTCCGCCTCCAATAGACTATTGGATCTTGTGAGACAGTAAACAGGGCTTCCGGATCAGAGGTGCCAAACCTGCTCTAGCTTGCTGCTCCAGAACGGGAAAAGATACAACTACAACTGTAACATATATGAAACTAGAATGAACTATGAGTGTTCACACCAGATTTGAAGTCTCTAGCTCGAGAATTGAGGTCAGGATGGACTCCTGAAAAATGCAGATTTTAGAACAAAAATTAGCTCTCAGATCCGGATTGTGATCCGATTCTGGCCGAAATTAGTCCTGGTCATTGACCTTTAAGGAGTACTTATGTGATTCTTTTCAGATCCATACCGCCATGCGTTTTGAAGAAATTAAGAACTAGAAAAAGACAATCAGAGACTGCAGACCCCGCCTCCAAAAGACTATTGGATCTTGTGAGACAGTAAACAGGGCTTCCGGATCAAACCTGCTCTAGCTTGCTGCTCCGGAACGTACTACAAGACTCCTTCTGGACTTTTTCCCATCATGCCATTTGTGTCCCTCCCTCTCAAAGTGACACTCCCATGTTACAGAACAGGCACAATTCCAGATGTAAAAATAATTCTAGAATCTGGATCCAGATCCGGATTAACACCATTCTCGGGGAGGACCGAGCCACGGACAGAACCTTGCTTGTGTAAAAATTTAAAGTCGATTGGGTTACTAGTTTTTGAGTTATGCGCGCGGACAGACAAACAGACAAACGGACCCAATTGCAATACCCTCGCCTCCCCTTCGGCGAGGGTAACTAATGGAAAGGTCGCACAGAGATGGATCAGACGTTTTCCTCAATCTGTTGAACATCAGGAACATTCCTCGTGACAACACGCTAGGACCACCGGCAGAACGTCTCATGTCTCGACACACACGCTCAACCTTCCCCGTGGACAACAGTCTTCCAGCACCTGCCCCAAAGAGCACTAAACAGGTCGCTACACAACTCCAACGGAAGAGACTTGTTCAGAAACGTAGGTCAGGTCGTCAGACTACAGACCCCACCGAGCCACGCCCCTACTTCATTAATTCTGAGGGAGGCACCTACAGGAGGAATCGTTGCACATATTAAGTGTCTTTGTAATTTATTGTAATTTATGTAATCTATCGTCATTCATTGTCATTTCGCATCAGTGGTGTAATTTATTTTAGATTAATTGTTAGTTTGCATCGGTGGTGTAAAATCATTTTATTTTTCGAATGTTACTTTGCATCAATTGAGTTATTGAATATTGGTTTTGTTTTCATTTGTATTGTCAATTGTCGATGATTTATGTACGAAGGACTTTCAACGGAAACAAGACCGCAAGGGCTTTTTAGAAATGCTCCTCTTAGACAGGACGTTTGACTGTACTTGTACTGTAATACATGCTACTGTGTGACTGTACTTGTAATGTACCGTATTTTCACGACCTTATGACGCACCTGCTGATTCGGCGCAGTCTCATTAACAGCTGCTTTTTCGGTATTTTAAACATACAAAGGGCGCGCGGATCAAAAGGCGCCGGCATGATAGCTGCGCAAAATAGAGCAGGAGCAAAACTGAGTTTGGTACTCACATCTTTAATCGTCATCAATCAAACCCATCAAAGTCCTCATCCTCTGTTTCTGAACTGAACAGCTGCGCTAGATCTCCGTCAAACATGCCGGCTTCCCTTTCTTCATCGTCAGTCTCTTTCCGTGCCGTGCGTTGCTGCAGGTCTTCTTCTTGCTTCCTCCTCTTCCTCCATTGATTCATTAATGCTGGATTCTCTCTCCGCTGCTCTATTTCCATCAGCACACCATAATACTATGGTGAAGCGCAGCACCGGTACGTATCACTCCGCGAGGCTCCTGACCGAGTCCGCCTTACAACAAAACATAGGGCGCGCGGACCATAGGGCGTTCGGCACATTTTGAAGATAATTTAAGACTTTTACGTGTGTCTAATGGTTGTGAAAATACTGTAATACATGCTACTGTGTGACTGTACTTGTACTCCAACACTCTATCTAATAAATATATTCATCATCATCTTCATCGCTGCCACATCCTTCCGGTCAGTGAGCCGTCTCCACCTCCACACGTCGACCCTGATGACCCTGATGACCCTGATGACTGATGACCCTGATGACCCTGTATCTGGTACGCCGACCGTTGTTCCATCATCACCACGATCACGTCGCTCTTCTCAGCCGACGACTCACCGTTCCACCTGTGAGCAACCAAACGCTCCGGATCGCTCATCAGCCCAGCTGTCCACAGAGATGCCAGAGATCCCACAGAGATCCCACAGAGACTCCCCACAGTGACTCCCCACAGTGACTCCCACAGTGACTCCCCACAGTGACTCCCCACAGTGACTCCCACAGTGACTCCCCACAGTGACTCCCCACAGTGACTCCCACAGTGACTCCCCACAGTGACTCCCACAGTGACTCCCACAGTGACTCCCCACAGTGACTCCCCACAGTGACTCCCACAGTGACTCCCACAGTGACTCCCACAGTGACTCCCACAGTGACTCCCCACAGTGACTCCCCACAGTGACTCCCCACAGTGACTCCCCACAGTGACTCCCACAGTGACTCCCACAGTGACTCCCCACAGTGACTCCCCACAGTGACTCCCACAGTGACTCCCACAGTGACTCCCCACAGTGACTCCCCACAGTGACTCCCCACAGTGACTCCCACAGTGACTCCCACAGTGACTCCCCACAGTGACTCCCCACAGTGACTCCCACAGTGACTCCCCACAGTGACTCCCACAGTGATCCCAGTGACTCCCACAGTGATCCCACAGTGACTCCCACAGTGACTCCCACAGTGACTCCCACAGTGACTCCCACAGTGACTCCCCACAGTGACTCCCCACAGTGACTCCCCACAGTGACTCCCCACAGTGACTCCCCACAGTGACTCCCACAGTGATCCCACAGTGACTCCCACAGTGACTCCCCACAGTGACTCCCACAGTGACTCCCACAGTGACTCCCACAGTGACTCCCCACAGTGACTCCCACAGTGACTCCCACAGTGACTCCCCACAGTGACTCCCACAGTGACTCCCCACAGTGACTCCCACAGTGACTCCCACAGTGATCCCAGTGACTCCCACAGTGATCCCACAGTGACTCCCACAGTGACTCCCACAGTGACTCCCCACAGTGACTCCCACAGTGACTCCCACAGTGACTCCCCACAGTGACTCCCCACAGTGACTCCCCACAGTGACTCCCCACAGTGACTCCCCACAGTGACTCCCCACAGTGACTCCCCACAGTGATCCCAGCGACTCCCACAGTGATCCCACAGTGACTCCCACAGTGACTCCCACAGTGACTCCCACAGTGACTCCCACAGTGACTCCCACAGTGACTCCCACAGTGACTCCCCACAGTGACTCCCACAGTGACTCCCCACAGTGACTCCCACAGTGACTCCCCACAGTGACTCCCACAGTGACTCCCCACAGTGACTCCCACAGTGATCCCAGTGACTCCCACAGTGATCCCACAGTGACTCCCACAGTGACTCCCACAGTGACTCCCACAGTGACTCCCACAGTGACTCCCCACAGTGACTCCCCACAGTGACTCCCACAGTGACTCCCCACAGTGACTCCCACAGTGACTCCCCACAGTGACTCCCCACAGTGACTCCCCACAGTGACTCCCACAGTGACTCCCCACAGTGACTCCCCACAGTGACTCCCCACAGTGACTCCCCACAGTGACTCCCCACAGTGACTCCTCACAGTGACTCCTCACAGTGACTCCCCACAGTGACTCCTCACAGTGACGCGCTCAGGTCGGATTTCTAGACCGAATTCTAAGTACCGGTATAAAGACTGAACTGAGTTTTGTTTGTTTCTTAAAAACAAACAAAGGGTGATGAATGTGTTAAGGTGTTTAATACGTTGTGTTTTCATGCCCGATATCTCAGTGTTTAATACTGTCTGAAAAAATGGGTTAATAGTTTGGAACGTAATGTTGATGCGTTACAGCCTGAGTGATTTACGCTTTTCAGCGTTTCTCGTGCAACATTATTTCGGTACAGACACATACTTGGTTAAATCACTGTTAAATATTTAAGTTAATTTCATGCAGGAATGTTTGCATTGATGATGCCAGTACACTTTAGAGCAGGGGTCGGGAACCTATGGCCCTCGAGCCATAGGTTCCCGACCCCTGCTTTAGAGGCACGAGCTAAGGAAGAGGATGATTCCTTCGGGTTAATGTGATGATGTATGTCCTACACCAGTTGCCGTAGTTCCTGGTTCCATTTGACGGTCTTGTTGTAAACCACGCACGACAAAGAACGCACGGAAACACCCTCAGTCCGCCTCGCACCACCTTTCACACCAGCACACACCTTGATCCTCTCGCCGTCGATCTCCACCAGCCTCTCCCTGAAGTCCACGCCGATGGTGGCCTCCGTCTTCTCGGGGAACCTTCCGGCACAGAAGCGGTAGGTGAGGCAGGTCTTCCCCACGCCCGAGTCCCCGATCACGATGATTTTGAAGATGCGGGTCCTCGGTGGCGGAAGACAGCCGGAGAAATCACGCGACCCGCCCTCCGCCATATCGCAGCGTCACAGGCCGGACGGTTAGCTAATGCTACCGCTAACCGCTGTAGGCCGAGGAGGCGTCGCCGAGGCCAGCTACAGTTCAGGGTCAAAGTTCAGGCATATGTGATACATTTTCTTCACCGCAACCGCTCCAGTAAAAAGACGCAGCGATTCAGCAGCGCCGCCAAGTCAACGTCATCGCTGTCTCTTCTCGCGAGACAAGTCGTGTGACGTTTACTGACCGTCATCGCTGTCTCTTCTCGCGAGACAAGTCGCGTGACGTTTACTGACCGTCATCGTTGTCTCTCCTCGCGAGACAAGGCGCGTGACGTTAACTGACCGTCATCGTTGTCTCTTCTCGCGAGACAAGTCGTGTGACGTTTACCGACCGTCATCGTTGTCTCTTCTCGCGAGACAAGGCGCGTGACTGAAGATGCTCTGGTGAAGCTCGTCCACCCCGGACACGATGTTTGTTCTCCTTGAAACCGGACACCTGGATTCTAATTTAGCGTTAATTTGTTTGCCTTTAATCGGAAACAGTGAAGCGCACGACTGTTTTTCTAAACATTCACTGGCCCTTAAAAAGCACTAATTTATGGAATTTATTTCGGATCTTTCTGCCTTCAAGCTTTAAATCATTAAGTCTGTCAACACGGCGATAAACATGTACAACGACCCTGATAACCGGTGACCATCGATCCCTGCTTCCTGCTGTTTGACATGCGGCTGCATCAATTTCAAATGATGAAACATGACGTCGCTGCCGAACGCGCGTCCGAGTCACGTGTCACTGACTTCCTGCTGCTGCGTCCCTCGTGACATCATGACCTTCACCTGTATCCGCCCGATTCTGTTCATGATCGCAAAAAGATAAAACGTGTCAGAAAATACTCTGAATGTTGTTATTAAAAAGTTTAATATTTAATTTAATTAACATTATTGTCAGAATACATTCATTAATTTATTTTCTTCCACAACAATATTTTCCCGACTGTTCCGACCTGTGCAGGCAGTAAGAAGGGCAGCCCGAGTCGGGGTCCTTCGTCGGTGAATGCTGCAACATGCGCTGGATGGTTCCAGAAGCCCGCAGCCCGTTCACCCCGCTGAGCGCTCCGTGAACGCCGCGTCTAGCTACCGTGCGAGCGAAGCTGCCAGAATGCTTCGCGTAGCCAGAAGCGCGTCCTCGTTTATCAGGAAGGTGAGTTTCAAATATAAGTATGCGAGTATCGCAGTTACTTCTACACTTTATGCTGTTAATGGGATTTGTCAAGTAGCCGGGTTAGCATGCTAACAGCGTTAGCATTAGCGTTAGCATGCTAACAGCGTTAGCATGCCAATGCTCTGCGTAGGCCTGTGTGTCACTGACATGAAGAATCCGGGTACTCGTGTAACTGTAACGGAACCTTTTAGCTGCTGCTCCTCCAGATTGGACTTAGCATTGGTGCACGGTTAGCTGCTAAGCTAGCGGCCCACATCTCACCTGACGTCACAACATGTCGAGTTGACCTCGTGCATTAGTGTGAAAGCGATCTGGTGCTAGTAGGGATCACCTGGAGTCTGCGTGGGGGGTGATGGAGGCGGGGGCCTCCAGCGGGTCGCCCCCCCCCAGAGTGCTGCCCCCCCCCAGAGTGCTGCCCCCCCCCCCCCCCACGTGATCCGCTCCTGTCCTTTCTCTGGTCTCATCGTAGGCATGTCGGAGCAGCTCACAAGCGGATGCTCTCAGAGCCTTCCCCAGGAGGGACTACGTGTGAGTATCAGTACGCAAATGAGTACAAATACCAATTATTGGCTATTCACTCCAGTGCTAATTGAAAGTGTAAGAAAGTTTCTTCACCGGCAAAATATTTCTTGACGTTTGACAGCAGTAAAAATGTCCAAAATCTTATAAGAATAGTTTCTTTAAAAACTAAAATGAATGGCTAATCATCCCAGACCGGATTAAATTTAAATTAATTTAAAGGTGGAGTCTTCGGCGCAGCCTCATGAGGAATAACTTTATTTGTCATATGTGCTCATCTTCCTCTGATGGGGAGGCTGCTAGGCTGGTAGAATCGATTGATCGGTGGGACTCGTCTGTAATCATTGTGTAGTTTATAGGAAACAAATTCCTCCAGATTTTAATGGCTGAGTGGAAATGGGTTTGGTTGTGGGCGGGGCCCGGGTAGCGCTTTTGGGCTGATTTAAACATTTCTTACATCTATTGATTGTTTTACGTCGTAGGTCGGAAGCTGTCAGGGGGGCCGTGGTTGGGATCGACCTGGGAACGACCAACTCGTGTGTCGCAGTCATGGAGGGGAAGCAGGCCAAGGTGAGCCCGGAGGCCCCGGAGGCCCCGGAGGCCCCGGAGGCCCCGCAGGCGCCGGAGGCCATCTTGATTTAGAGCCCTGAGTGTGAGGAAGCCAGTCGGATGACGAGGAGATGGAATGTCTCCTTTGAATTGGAGATGAAGCCGGTTTAAATGTCCGTAGACCCTGATCAGACTGGTGTCTGTTTGGGGTCCACTGCTGTGCCCCCCGATGGTGGGCGGGGTTGGCTGGACCCCGAGATCCGGGGTCTCTAACTCGTGTTCTGATGAACGTGGTTTCCAGAAAATGTTTAAATTTGATCCTTCTGAGCATTTTAAACAATCGAAAACTCAAAAGACGTTCTTGAGATAATCAGTCATTGAATAAAACCCCCAAACAAAATCATATCAGCCTTGCAGGCGCGTTAACGTTAACGTTTGACACCCCTGGGGTAAACGGTGCAGCACAGTCCCTGTGGCGCCCCCTACTGCTCAGGATGGCGGCTGACACGGCGTTCGCACTGCAGCGCTTGATGCTCAATTCAGATCTTTCCGGTGAAATGCGGCGCGTGTGACCTCATGCGACCGCGCAGCGTCCCGATGCGCATCCTTCCTGGGGGCGGCTCGTGTGTAGCGGTTTAACCCTTTGGGTGCCGGGGGTTAGTTCGTGTGCTTTCACACCTTCCGAGCGTGCGCCGCTGCTCGATGACGTCACCACACACACACACAAGCAGGATAGAACCCCCCCCCCCTCCTCATCATCCTGCCCCCATGAGGCTGGACATGGTATGAATCCGCGCTGCCTGGGGCTCTCCGTTTGGGGCGGGGCGGGGCCAGCGGGCTGAAGCCTCGTCTTTGTCTCAGGTGTTGGAGAACGCGGAGGGGGCCAGGACCACGCCGTCGGTCATCGCCTTCACGGCCGAGGGGGAGCGTCTGGTGGGCATGCCGGCCAAACGGCAGGCGGTGACCAACCCTCAGAACACGCTGTACGCCACCAAGAGGCTGATAGGACGGCGCTTTGACGACCAGGAGGTCCAGAAGGACTTGTGAGTGCGTCGTCGCTCGGGGGCGTGTCCGTCTCTTTAACTCGGAATTGTTCAAACACACGACGTGCATGTTTGATCTTCTGCTCGTAATCCGTGACAGGAAAAATGTTCCCTACAAGATCGTACGGGCGTCCAACGGCGATGCCTGGGTGGAGGCTCATGGGAAAATGTACTCCCCCAGCCAGGCCGGGGCCTTCGTTCTGATGAAGATGAAGGAAACTGCAGGTATGACTCCGCCCGCGCGGCACGTTTCTGCCTGAGTGGCGTCACGCGCACCAGCTAACTGGGTTCTGGTCCTCGGTGCTGCAGAGGGCTATCTGGGGACCAAGGTGAAGAACGCTGTGGTCACCGTGCCGGCCTACTTCAACGACTCCCAGAGACAGGTCAGACGGAGCCCCCCTTTGCGTGCCCGGGTTGATTCCAGCGCTCAGTCAGCTGTCCAGCCTGCATGTCTGGGTCAGTGTTACGGCGCTGGTAGAGCGGGTCCTGGGACGCGCTCGGGTGCAGCTGGCTCTGTTTTAGAGCGTGCTGTGGTTGAGCCTCTGCAGGACTGGGCCCAGTGAGAGTGGACCGTCCTGATCCTGAGGCAGGACGGGCCTAGTACGGGGCCACACAAGTTTCACCTGAAAATGTCATATGAGCAAAACAAAAAGAAGCAGCGGCGTGGGATTCGCCGGGGCTCCTGTGACGCTTTCACTCGTTCTTTGATGTTCTTGGGCCTTTTGCCGTGCGGGTCACGGCCCCAGCTTGCTATGGGTACACCCGTACAGACAGACAGGCAGACCGTGTTTAATGCCACCTCGGACCCGGTTCTTCCTCGTGGGTGTATAAGTGAGCGACGCTTTTCTGCTGTGCTCTGATCATTCCTGCTCGATGGTTGCAGGCGCCACAGCTCAAGTGTTTCTGCCTTTCAGGCGACCAAAGACGCGGGTCAGATTGCCGGCCTGAATGTCCTGCGTGTGATCAACGAGCCCACCGCGGCGGCGCTGGCCTACGGCCTGGACAAGACCCAAGATAAAGTGTGAGTTCCCTCCCTCGTTCTGCCCGGCGATGAACCAAACGCTGAACGCGTGGCGTCTCTCATCGGGGGAGGGGCAGAATCACCAGAACGAGGCGTTTCTGGCTGATGTTTATCGCTCTGGTGGAAAACAGCACTGAGGAGCTGTTGATGATGTAATATCTAGGGATCGAGCGATATGTGGAGCCGATACTCATTTGCAGTAAAAGTGAAGATATTGGCATCTAAATTTAGAATAATACGAACTGGAATGAAAAAGTGGAGTAAAATGAGCCGGTAGTTGAACAAGCATCAATGCTGTAAGGTTTCCTCTGACACTTTCTGCAGCTTCTCACGTGGTCTAGACGAGCATGCGCGCACGCACACACGCACACACACGCACACGCACGCACACACACGCACACACACACACACACACGCAGAGCTCTCGAGCCGTCCCCTTAACGTGCTAGCCTGCAGTAAGGCTACCTGAACATTACGCTCACACACTTTTGACTTATCGGCGCCGGTCCGCTTCGTTAGCGCCCTTCAAAGACCTGACTTTTTATTGACTAATATGTATGTTAAATAAAGTATTGTGAATCTGAAAGACTGCTGACTGTTAGCGCGTCTGCAACAGCTGCCGCTAACGTTAGCACGTCTGCAGCCTCTACACGCTTGAGGTGAGGCGGCGACTTTATCTACGACTAAACGGAGGAGCAGAGCAGCGCTCTTCGTCCAGCAGGCCCGGTGAGAGGCTGTGTGCTTTGTTCACTCGCGCTAGCTGCTTTGTTCTCTCGCGCTAGCTGCTTCGTTTACTCGCGCTAGCTGCTTCGTTCTCTCGCGCTAGCTGCTTCGTTCTCTCGCGCTAGCTGCTTCGTTCACTCGCGCTAGCTGCTTCGTTCACTCGCGCTAGGTGCTTCGTTCTCTCGCGCTAGCTGCTTCGTTTACTCGCGCTAGCTGCTTCGTTTACTCGCGCTAGCTGCTTCGTTTACTCGCGCTAGCTGCTTCGTTCTCTCGCGCTAGCTGCTTCGTTCTCTCGCGCTAGCTGCTTCGTGGAGGCATCTTTATAAGCGTGGTTTCTACGTTCGAGCGTCGGACTCCGTTCCCCCGTTCAGAAACTACGTTTGAGTCCGAGTAAACGGTGCTCGCTGATAAACGGACACCGTCTGTTTCCAGCATCGCTGTGTACGACCTGGGGGGGGGCACCTTTGATATCTCAGTCCTGGAGATCCAGAAGGGAGTTTTTGAGGTCAAGTCCACCAATGGTGATACCTTCCTCGGAGGAGAGGATTTTGACCAGCATCTCCTTAGACACATTGTCAAGGAGTTCAAGAGAGAGGTAAAGCATGTCCTCGGGCTCGCCTCCCGTTGTGGTCCGGTCCAAGCAGCCGGGAGTTCATGAGTCTTTTGTCCTTTCAGTCTGGCGTGGATCTGACCAAAGACAACATGGCTCTGCAGAGAGTGCGGGAAGCCGCTGAGAAGGCCAAGTGTGAGCTGTCCTCCTCCCTGCAGGTACACCCAAAGCCTCCTCACCTCGGTTGTGCCCGGGTCGATTCCAGCGCTCAGTCAGCTGTCCAGCCTGCATGTCTGGGTCAGTGTTACGGCGCTGGTAGAGCGGGTCCTGGGACGCGCTCGGGTGCAGCTGGCTCTGTTTTAGAGCGTGCTGTGGTTGAGCCTCTGCAGGACTGGGCCCAGTGAGAGTGGACCGTCCTGATCCTGAGGCAGGACGGGCCTAGTACGGGGCCACACAAGTTTCACCTGCACTATAACTGGTTGTGGAATGACTGCGTGTAAATGAAACCAAACCAACCCAGATCTGGATCTGGCTGAAAGTGGACTAGGATGCGTGGAGCGCTCTGAGACATGGCTGAACACAAGCAGGAGTCCCGTCTTCACGCTCTAACGTTTGCTCCTGTAATCGCTCTTCCGTTAACGCAGAACATTGAGGGGCGGTGCTCCTGGTGGTGACTGATTGTTTCCTCTTGCAGACTGATATCAACCTTCCCTACTTGACCATGGATGCATCTGGTCCGAAGCATCTCAACGTGAAGCTGACCCGTGCTCAGTTTGAGAGCATTGTGGCGGACCTGATCCGCCGCACTGTGGCGCCCTGTCAGAAGGCCATGCAGGATGCTGAAGTGTCCAAGGGAGACATCGGAGAGGTTCTGTTGGTCGGCGGCATGTCCCGAATGCCCAAGGTACAGCATGACCATGTATTTGTTATTTTCCCATCGATGTGATGTGTGTCCAGGAGACCAGGAGGAAAGGAAGCAAGGCTGGAAGCAGAGGAGCAGGATTCAAGTTGTTTAGAACGGAGGAGAGGAAAGAGGAGTGGAGGAGGAGTTGGTGCGGAGTGTTCTCGAGGAGAATCGAGTGTCTGATAGACTGATGAGTTTGAATCTGGAGATTGAGAACATCGGGTGACCTACAAGAGTGGAGGGAGGAGCACACGGGTGGACGACGGTTTAAAGGAGGTCCGTTACAGAAAGGTAGGAGGGTGTAGCCAGTCAGCATAGGCTGGTGGTGAGGAAGAGGAAGAGGACGAAGGCAGAGCAGAGGACAGAGTGGTGGAGTCTGAAGAATGAAGAGTGTTGTGCGGCTTTCAGGGAAGAGGTGAGACAGACTCTGGGTGGACAAGAGAGGCTTCCAGAAGGCTGGAATACAACAGCTCAGGTGATCAGGGAGACAGGTAGGAGAGGACTGGGTGTGTCTTCTGGAGGAGGACAGGAGACAAGGAGACCTGCTGGTTGAACCAGGAAGTGCAGAAGTGTATACGGGGGCACTGTCCGCATGTCAAGGTGTCCTTGGGTAAGACACTGAGCCCCAAATTGCTCCCAGTGGGTCTGGCAGCGGTCGCCCACTGGGACGATGGGTGGAGCCTAATGTAAAGTGATTTGAGAACCGCAAAGGTGGAAAAAGCACCGTCTCTTTAGTTGAGGCTAGACGAAGGACAGAAGTAAGTATTTGTGAGCAGCAGTATGGCTTTATGCTGATGAAGAGTACCACAGACGCAACGTTAGCATTGAGGCTAGCAATGGAGAAGTACTGTGGTGCTGCATGAGGAACTGTAGTACTGCATGAGGTACTGTGGTGCTGCATGAGGAACTGTAGTACTGCATGAGGAACTGTAGTACTGCATGAGGTACTGTGGTGCTGCATGAGGAACTGTGGGACTGCATGAGGTACTGTAGTACTGCATGAGGAAGTCTGGAGTGGCAGAGAAGTATGTCAGAGTAGTTCAGGACATGTAGGACAGCAGTGAAGTGAGCAGTAGGAGTAACAGGAGAGTTTAGCGTAGAGGTGGGATGCACCAGGGATCAGCTCTGAGCCCCTTTTTGTTGCCATGGTGATGGATAGACTAACAGATGAGGTGAGACAGGAAGCTCCTCTGAATATGATGTTTGCAGATGACATTGTGATCTGCAGGTAGAGGAGAATCTAGAGAAGTGGAGGTCTGCTCTAGAAAAGAGAGGGATGAAGGTGAGCAGCAGTAAAACAGAGTACATGTGTGTACATGAGAAGGTCCCAGGGGGGACAGTGAAGCTACAAGGAAGAGACGTAAAGAAGGGAGAGGACTTCAGGTACCTCGGGTCAACAGAGCAGAGTGATGGAGAGAATGTGGAAAGACGGTGGTGAGGACAGCCATGATGGACGGCTTAGAGACAGTGGTGAGGACAGCCATGATGGACGGCTTAGAGACAGTGGTGAGGACAGCCATGATGGACGGCTTGGAGACAACGGCTCTGAGGAAAAGACAGGAGGCGGAGCTAGAAGTGGAGGAGATGAAGATGCTGAGGTTCTTCTTGGGAGTGACCAGGTTGGACAGGATTAGAAATGAGACAATAAGAGGGACAGTGAAGGTTGGACGTTTTTGAGACAAGTTCAGAGAGGACAGACTTTGATGGTTTGGACATGTCTAGAGGAGAGACGGGGACAACCCAGGAGAAGATGCATGGATGTAGTGAGGGAGGAAATGAGTGGCTGGGGAGGACAATCCAAAGGACAGGTTGAGTTGCTGTGGCGATCCCTCGCGGGACAAGCCGAAAGTACAGTCGTAGTATTTCTACGTTCTGTGTATTTTCTCTGTGGTCCGAGGTAAACTTTTATTTTTCACAGGTCATGACCAGAGAATCAATCCGTTATATTACACCGTCCATCTGTGCAGGTTCAGCAAACAGTCCAGGACCTGTTTGGACGCGCTCCCAGCAAATCGGTCAACCCTGATGAGGCCGTTGCCATCGGAGCAGCCATCCAGGGTGGTGTTTTGGCCGGTGATGTCACTGATGTGCTGCTGTTGGATGTTACTCCACTGTCACTTGGTATTGAGACCCTGGGTGGAGTCTTCACTAAACTAATCAACAGGAACACCACAATTCCTACCAAGAAGAGCCAGGTGCTGAAACCAGGAAGCTGTTTGCCCCTCTGTGGTGTAAAATGTGTCCTGAAGTTGTTTTCCCTTCCAGGTGTTCTCCACAGCAGCTGATGGACAGACTCAGGTGGAGATCAAGGTGTGTCAGGGGGAGAGAGAGATGGCGTTGGACAACAAAGTGCTTGGTCAGTTTACTCTGGTGGGAATCCCCCCCGCACCCCGTGGCGTTCCTCAGGTCGAGGTCACGTTTGACATTGATGCCAACGGAATTGTCCATGTCTCCGCCAAGGACAAGGGCACAGGACGAGAGCAGCAGAGTGAGTCATCGTGATCGTGTGTAACCCGAATACAGTGGAACCTTAGTCTGCAAACACCTTTTCACGAGCAAATCGTTTTCCAAACACAATGTAAGAACACATTTTGACTCTGATGGTGGACAAGCTTCGGTGAGCAAACACCGAGCGTACCAACTCCGGTGCCTGGCGTCATCACCCGTCTGCTGTGCTCTGTATGCAGCGCCCTTCTTTGAAACAAGTGTTCCTTGGACCTTGGGGGTCACGAGTGTTACTGGGCTAGTGTTGGGGTATCCCAGCTGACTGGGCGAGAGGCGGGGTATGCCCTGGAGGCGCATCGTGAGGCCATTCAGAGACAGACAACCACTCAAGCACACACTACGGACTATTTGGAGGGATTACCCAAATTGCATGTTTTGGAGGTTGGAGGAACCGGAAGAGAACCCATGGGGACACGGGGAACTCAAACATGATATGGATAGAACTCGGAAGGTTCTTGCCTCAGCGCTCCGTGCGGAACTAAAGTCCCGGGAGGCTTTCCGCACGGACGCCTCTGAGTGTCGGACACTATTGACGGAGGGTGAGGCGCATAGCAAAACTAGCAAAGCATTAGTGCTGTGATCCAGCTAGCTAAACGAGCAAAGCTAATGCTTTGCGCTAAACCAGTGCTTCTCAATTATTTTCTGTCGTGCCCCCCCTAGGAAGAAAAAAACATTTCGCGCCCCCCCCCCGAAAAAGAAAAAAAAAAACACTCTTGTATCCTTATTAACATACAAAGAAATATGAAAAAGAAAGAAATATAGATCAACTTACAACAAAGAATAACTTTATTACCATTTTTTTTAGTCTGCAACCGAAAATAAGGAAGTCATGTCTTTCTTCTTCTCCCACTGTGGATTGTTTATAACCGCTCTTCTTCTGCTAATCCTCCCTGCACGCACTCTAACAATCAGGGCTCCACTGCCAACTACTGGAGTGGATGTGCAATTACACTTTACTCTCGTAAGGCAAAAAAAACATTTTCTCCGCGGTCACAGGCCCTGACATCGCACCGCGCCCCACCATTTGAGAACCACTGCGCTAAACTAGCAAAGCATTAGCGTTGTGTTCCAGCTAGCTAAACTAGCAAAGCATTAGCGTTGTGTTCCAGCTAGCTAAATTAGCAAAGCATTAGCGCTGTGTTCCAGCTAGCTAAACTAGCAAAGCATTAGCGCTGTGTTCAAGCTAGCTAAACTAGCAATGCATTAGCGCTGAGTTACAGCTAGCTAAACTAGCAAAGCATTAGCTCTGTATTCCAGCTAGCAAAACTAGCAAAGCAACAGAGCTAGCTGGAACACAGAGATAACTCTGTGTTCCAGCTAGCTCTGTTGCTAGCGAGCAGGTTTTCTCCTCTGGAGATGTTGTCAAGGCAACCAGATCTGTGCTTTCTGCGGAAAATGTGCAAAAATCATTCTAGTTAAAACATTTAAGCTTCAATAGTAGTAGTAGAACTAGTAGTAGTAGTAATAGCAGTAGTAGTAGTAGTTTTTGTCATATTCATGCTGTTGCTGCTAAGTTTTCAAAGTTTACAGTTTTAACTTATAAATAATATAAAGATTTTAAAATTGTTACAGTATAATAGCTTTAAAAAAATCTGTAATTTATTTGAAATATCACCCAAGTGGGCTGCTTTCATTAATTTATACAAATTCTATCATTTGAGGTTTTTTTTAAATAAAAGCATTTTAATTAATTTTTTTCTGCCTTACTTGTGCCGGAACCAAAATGACATAGCGTAACGATACACACCTACTGTTTACTGTTTTCTTATAGATGTATTATTTTGATCTACGTTTGTCCCAATAATATAGCTGTGGCATAATAGAGCAGCAGTAGTAGAACCTTGAGGCCCAGTCGGATTAATTTGTTTAAATGTTTGAGTTTAATCAGAATAATCATCTGAACAGAATGTTGTTCCAGTATACCAAGAGGAGCGGCGCTGGTGTCTGACTCCCCTTTTAAACTGAACATTCTGGTCGCTCTGCTCTCTCCTCAGTCGTGATCCAGTCATCAGGGGGTCTCAGTAAAGACGACATCGAAAACATGGTCAAGAATGCTGAGAAGTATGCAGAGGAGGACAGGAGGAGGAAGGTAGGAAGAGAAGCGGCTGCTCTCAGACCAGCCGGAGGTGCGCTACGAAGACCCCTTCGTTAACGAGCCACGCTACTCACGAGTAATGGTCTCGCGTTTTCCTCCGCCGCAGTTTATCCGCGTTCCGTTCCGCTATTCCTCCTCGGGCTTCCGTGCGCGCGCAACACAGGACGAAGCAACATGGCTTCCGCTGCGAGTAGAAGAGAACTCCGTCATTTGGAACTGGTTTGGGTTTGATCCCGCTGATCAACAGGCGAAGCCGTGTTACAAAGCCTATTTCAGGACTGTAGCTACAGGAAGTAGCGGCACGACCAACTTGTTTCCGCACCTGAAAAACGAGCCGTGCAAGCAGCTCCGGCGCGAAGACGGCAGCCCGAGCGCTGCTGCGAAGCTTGGAGAGATTCACGACGGAGTGCCGCAGGAATAGGCCGTCGCCTCCATATCGCCACGGACGCGCTGCTTGTCTGTTCCGGGGGAAGCCAGGCTTCAGACTGCAGATGCGTTGCACCTCACTCACTCGTCATCGAACCGCACCGAGCTGGAAGAGGTGCCGTTTCCTGCGGTCCAGCCGTAGACGCGTAGCGGCTGCCTCCAGACGCCACGAGATGAGCACACGGGCACATTTCTTATTTTCTAATCTTTGATTGTTTCTTGAAGATTCCTTGTTTCATGATAAACATTTTTAAATGTATATTTTGGTAAAGTCTCCCAGTACTAAACTCGTATCTAAACGGAACACAAACGTGTAAATAGTAGGCCAAACGGAAGCATGAAAGGAGACTGAACCCTCCTGTCTGTCGGGACAGTTGGGCCATGCTGTGATGATGAATATATTTATTATGCATGTTTTGAGGGCAGGAGTCAAACAGTTCCACCCTTAGGGGGCAGTATTGTAAAAAGATGATTTACCCATGTTAGTCCTATAGGAGGGGGTAATTAGGCTGTTGTTTGAGCTCCCTCTAGTGTTGTGGCTGTGGGTGTCACTAAATCTGTGGAGGTGTTTATTCAGGTATGCAGGGATTGAGGGGACTGAGGGCAGAGCTGCATTGACTATTTTAAATGCCAATCCCATTTTGAGTTGTTTAACCCTGTCTTCTACCCTGAGCCATTTTAGGCTAGCAAAATGTCCAGGAAGAAGGTGGGTCATGGCCCCAGATTGAGGAGTAGCCGAATCAGTTTGTTTTGGGAGGTTTGGAGCCTGGTTTTTAGGGACATTTTGATGTTTGAATACCAGGAGGTGCTAGCATAGTCAAAGAGGGGCTGAACGAGGCTCCAGCAAGAGTCCGGAGAGCACTTTTGTTGACAAAAGCAGACATTCTGCCCAAAAATCTTGTTCTCTGATTGACTTTTTTGATCACCTTAGTTGCCATACTATCGCCAGACAGGTATTTGTCAAGAACACAGCCCAAATAGGTAATCTCTTCTTTGCTGGAGATTACTGTATTATCGACTGTGACCTTGAAATCATTAACATTTATCTCACGTAGAGAGTGTCTTGACCCAAAAAGAATAGATTCTGTTTTACCAAGATGTAGTGACAGTTTGTTATCCGTAAGCCAAGTACGGATTCTGGTGACCTCAGAGCTGAGAGCCTCCTCAACCTGCACTTTGTCCTCTCCCGAAATCAGGAGTGCTGAGTCATCAGCAAACAAGAACAATTTGCAGTTACAGGCAGCACTTATGTCGTTAATGTATTGGAGGAACAGTAACGGTCCTAGAATGCTGCCTTGAGGAACCCCACAGCTCACCGGGAGGGACGAGGACAAGGTTCCGTTTATGTCCACCGTTTGTTCTCGTCCCTCAAGGTACGATTTCATCCAGTTTACTGATGTGCTATCAAATCCAATCGCCCCTAGTTTATTCAATAGGATTGAATGGTTGACGGTGTCAAAGGCCTTCTGGAGGTCCAGCATGACCATGCCGCAGTATTTGCCCGAGTCTACTTCACGCTTGACGTAGTCGGTCAGATATGAGGCACGTGTCGGTGGAGTGGGATGTTCTGAAGCTCGCTAACCGTACTTATCGTGTTCAGGACCGCGTGGAGGCCGTCAACACGGCGGAGGGCATCATTCATGACACTGAATCCAAGATGGAGGAGTTCAGGGATCAGCTTCCTGCCGATGAGGTAAACGTAAACGTCGCTCTTTACTCGGTTCATGCTAGCGTTGGATTCATCACTGATCAGCAACCAATCGTGTTATGGAACGGTCTACAGGTAGGCTTGTGAGGCGTTTATAAATCAATCGATAGCCTCTTGGGTGAGGGAAACGTCTTCAAGCTAACTTGAGTCCCGTTGATTCTTGTGAATAATCAAAGGAGTGTTTAATTCGTGCCATCGCAGCCGTCTCTGGGGGGGGGGGGGGCGACCGGACTGATTTATTGATTAGTCTCTCCTTTCCCATCAACCCACAGTGCACCAAACTGAAGGAGGAGATCTCAAAGGTCCGAGATCTTCTGACCAACAAGGACTCTGAGACGGGAGAGAACATCAAGCAGGCGGCCAGCAGCCTCCAGCAGGCCTCCCTCAAGCTGTTTGAAATGGCCTACAAGAAGGTACCAACATTAGACCCGGCCCCGAACCCAAACCCCGCGTGGGACGGCTTAGACGACGCCCACTCGGCCCGTGTTGGACGGCGGTTGGCGGTCCGCTCAGCTCCACTTAGTTTCACATCCGAGGCAATGTAAACTCTTTTAAATTTGAACTCTCATATCGAGTGATTCGATCGCCGAGGTTCCACCAGAATGACCCCCAGAATGACCCCCAGAATGACCCTCAGCCAATGATCAGCTCCAGGGTGATCAAAGATGTGCGAAGCTAATCTATCGGCAGGAAGCCCCAAAAGCTAAATATCCTTAACTGCTTGTCAGTGTGTCTGACCGGGTCGACCAGGAATGTGACTTCCCATCCTGAAGTATCCCCCCCTCCTCCTCCAGATGGCAGCAGAGCGCGACAGCAGCAGCAGCAGCGGCGGCGGCGGCGGTGGCGGCAGCTCGGGCTCGTCAGAGGGAGAGAAGAAGGAGGGCCAGCAATAGACCGCTGCACTGCGCCGGGGGGGGGGCGTCTGGAGTGATCATTCGCTCTTTAATATAATCTACTGTGTTTTTGCAGTAGATTTAACAGTTATACTGTCTGTAATTTATGTTTATCTTTAGGAGTCAACGTTCTTTATTTCTGTCATGGAGGCTTCATTCTGATTGGTCTGCTCCTGTTCTGGTGTCTGATTCTCACGTCCTCATCTGGGGGGGGGGGGGGGGGGGTCGAGCTTTACTTCAGCTCTGATATTTGAAGTTAAATAATCGACGTCCCTCTTCTTGCTTTGCGTCTTCTAGTGTCCCTGTGAAGGACAGAGTTGAGTTTTGGGTTCCGTTTGAACTAGAACCGGGGCTGGTGGATGAGCCCGGCGTCGGCGTCTCGCTTCACACGGCCAGCGGGCGGGGGAGACGCCCCCCCCCCCCCCACATTAGGAACGTTCAGTCGCTGCCCAGGAGCTCCATGAACTGAGTGTTGTTGCGCCTGACGCCGAGGCTGTGTCACCGTCTGAAACGGGGGGGGGGGAAATATTACTGGACATCACGTTGAGGGTCACGAAGTTGTTGTATTTTCTAATAAACAATAGAAAATGTGTGTTTTACTCATAGTTTCTTATGATGGGATGTTTCTACGACGCTGCCTGCACCGACGAGCTTCTGCTGATTATAATTCAAACCTGAGACGATCAAACTCGACTCGTTTGCGTCGGTTACTCAATTGTCCGGTTTTCTTTAGAAAACCGTTACCGTAAATGTCAAACCGTTAGACGAGCTTGACATTTGTGCCTCGGGTGTACGGCGGCGTTGCTCGCGTCTCGGGACTCCAATCAGGAAATCCCCGGGGCCCCCACCCCACCCCTGCACGGTGTAACAACCATCTTTTGCATATTACAATGCACAATGGATAAGGCCACATCAAAAGAAAAATAAAGTTGGCACAATATATATAAAACAACTAAAAAAATAACGTCAAATAAAATAAATGGTACAGAATTAGGCGTGGCTCGTGTAGCACTGAGTGGAATAACGTTGGACTCCGTTAGTTTCCAAAATGTTAATGATCCTGAGGAGATGAGAAATATTTATAACATATTTGTTAAGTCAGTTCAAAAGGATTATGTTAACGGACGCGTTCGTCTACGCATCCAAAGGTTGCCCCCTCTTTTGTCTATAATATGGAGAAAACAATGTATAAAAGTAAATGTGCAGATTACCAAAGACAAAAACAACGCTCACTTTCTAGTTCAATGTGTTACTGAACACAGTAAAAGAATTATTAGTCGTTAGTTTCCTGTGTTTATGAAGGAAGGGCTGCATCTCAGCAGCTTGATGACATCCAAATCCCACAATGCATTGGGAACAATTGTGGGAATGGCTGCGGGTTTGGATCTGAGGGCTCAGCATCCTCGTTTCTCTCAGCTGCAGAGCTCTGGGGGGGGGGGGGGGGGGGGGGGGTCCTGGCAGAATGCAGCGTCTGAAGGGGCAATCGGAGGCCTGGGGAAAAGGGAATTTATAATATTCCCTAGCTGTCAGATGAAAGGCTAAGCACATGACAGTCCTGTCAGTGAATCCTGGAAGGATTAAACCTTCCTTTAAAACAGGAAGAGCATCTCTGCTCTGCATCACGGAATCAGCCCTGCACATCAAAGCCCGGCTGCTTTGATGTGCTTCTCTTGTCCTGTAGCAGATGCTTTCCGTGCCTTTTGAAGGTGTGACGTTGTGTAACATTGTAACGCAGGCGGATGAATCTCACTCGTTCACACCCCGACCGTGACGTCACCCTCGTTTTTCTCCAGGACATTTTTGTCCATTTCAGAAATAATGATACAAATAATCTCTCACAGGCGATCATCCTCCGCCCGAGAGTAGATTTTTGGTGAAGCAGCGTTTTTCTGGGTGAAACTTTCAGCACCAAAACCCAGACCCGCCTTCTTCCACCTTCTGCTTTGTGTAAACCGGAGTTTTTGTTTGTCTTGCAGCCCCTGCCACGCCCCTGCCACGCCCCCCACACGCCCCCACTGCATGCTCAACATTTCTACTGCTTTTCCAGAGGGCTCCATCTGCAAAGAGATCTCTCCCAATGTCACCCTGGATTCTTTCTTACCTCACTCTGCTTTCCCAAGAACCGATCGAGTGTGACCCCCTCCCAGCCCTGCTGCCCCCTTAGTTTGTCACCCCCATTGTGCTCACCACCAAGTTACCTCCCATTTACTAAACCCTGCTCGATCCAGAGCTGGTTCTGTACCCGCTACTCATCATTAAGACAAACGAGACGATATAAGCCACGCCGCTCGACCTTTGGATCAGAAACTGTCAGGTTTGTGACACTGTGAGAGAGAACATCAGAACCAGCCCCAAAGATTCGACCCAATAACCATTTAGGAACGAGACTAGTATTCTTTCTTTCAGCAAGGGAGAATGGAGCTGCTCTCTAGCCACGCCCTCGACTCTCCCAGCAAGGGAGAGTGGCTGCTGCTAGCCTCGTCCTCCATTCTCAGAGAAACAGCTCCCCCTGCTGGTTTTATTAGCAGATAGGAATGTGTACGTGCGTAAATCACCCAAACATGAAGACTCCAACCTTGAGCAGATAGCTCTTCCAGAAAACACAAAGTGTTCACTTCTTCAGTCTCGTCAGCATATAACAGATCTACGATTGTCACATACTTTATGAATATCTTGAGTATTGATTATGAATCAATGATTATAAATGGCATTAAAAGAACCATGACACTGTTACTCATTGGTGAATTAATGATAAACACATTTGCAGATTTATCTAACAGAAACACGACTTATTCAGCTGGAAAGTAATCATTTAAATTGTCTGACTAAAAAAACTTTAGAACAATAATTTCCCATTTTACTTCTTACTATTAATATTCTGTAAATGTGAATTATTTATGAGGGCGTGTTATGTACACGCCCTCTTCCAGCACCTTTAACGGTGAACATGGTTTCAGCCGTTCAGACATTTTCAACGCCTTCATCGCCCGACCCTTGAAAATACATGAAATGTTCAGCCAAGTATTCCATTGTATATTACTGAAATCAGTCATTAGGCCCTGGAAACAATAGCACAAGTTTAAGCCGCTAGCTCTCTGTTGGAGTTAAACTTGTTTTATCGCACTGCCATTATCATAGTATTATTATTCACATATTATTGACAAGTATTCCATCTTCGTTTATCCAGTTGGAAAGAACTGAACTCATGTAATCCTGTGTGTTGTAATGTGTACCGGTACTGGAAGGCCCTCCCTTCCTTCTGTCGACAGCGACTCGGCCGGCGGTTGCTGAAGAACGTGTTGTGCTAATAACAGGATGTTATCTGCGGTCCTGCCTCTGTTTCTATATCTCCCCCCTCCCCCCTCCCCCCAGAGAGGCAGGACTAATGTAACTAGGGTCCTCTGATTCTAATAAAAGGCGAGGGGCATGGCTGAGGAACCCCGGAGATGAGCAGAGAACGTTCCTGGGTAGATTGTAACCGGGATCTCCTCTGTCCAAACTCCCCTCGCGAGTATCAAATACATTCATCTCTGTCTGTTCTCTGCATATGGATAAAGGTTCTGTGCGTTAACTTTGAACCCATCACTCTCCTGCAATCAGTTCATTCCCATCAGCCATCAGCCCGGACTCTAGAGGCACTCTGCTCAGACGCCACGCCCTGCCAGATTGTCAGCATCACTACCTTCCAGCACTTCAGACTGACCCCCGAGTACCGGCCCTGCCTGTTGTTGCCCCTTCGGATCTGTCTGCTGGTTTGGACTGACTACCCGGTAATGAAAAGTAAAACCCCGTTTTTGGATTCCCGCTCTACTGTTGTGCATTTGGGTTTTTTCCTGCCTTGGTCTGTGACACCGGTAGAGGAAGTACAGCGAGTACTCCAAGCTGCTCTGCAGGGGAAGCTCAGTTACCAGAAAACACAAAGTGGTGAAATATGTACCGCTGTGTGTAGATTTCATGAACTAAATATGCGTTGTAATACTTTAATCTTTTGTTCAGCAGCTCCACGGCGCTTTAAGCGGAGAATCAGCTGTTCAGCAGCGATAGCTTCTCATTCCGTTGTTCTGAACTGATCCGGAGACGTTACGGATCCACAGCGACTTTGTGTTTGTTAAAAACGACTAGCGTTGTGTAACATTTAGGATTTAGGCCAGAACTAAATGAGATTCCCTCCTTGAATGAGCAGCAGCCGTAACGGCGCACTAAAAAACAAAACATGGGAGAGGGCGGGACTTCCCCTTCTACTGTGTCCAATCGACGAGCGCCCCTTTCAGCCACGCGACGCTGCTCAGAAAGTTTGTTCCGTGAAGAAATCACAGTGTGAACGCAGACCTTTCAGCGAATTATAAATGCAGGAATCTGCTCCCAAAGGAACCGAGTCCTCTTGGTTCTGCTCCCAAAGGAACCGAGTCCTCTTGGTGCAGTGTGAAAGCACCCCTTAGCCGTTTACCAACATACAGTACGCTATCATTTCCACATAGGCTGGACAAACGTCAAATACTAGCTAAATGAATCTCAATCATTAGCTTTACAAGTTCTATGGATGACTTTGGCCTTGGTGACGGCTGGAGATGAAAGAATCCAATGAAGAGGGAATACACGTTCTTTTCTTCTGTGCACCGTTCATTCTCAAGAATTGATTATTTTCTCACAAATAATTCTGTGATTGAGAATATTTCTACTAAAATTAATCCAATAATTATCAGCGATCATGCTCCGGTCACGCTCACCTTACAAATCGCAGCGACCTTTGAACCCCCGTCGACGTGGCGCTTTAACACCTCTTTGCTTAAAGATGCAGAATTTGATAGGGTCATAAGAAGAGAGTGGGCAGACTATCTGGAAACAAATGACTCTCCAAACTCATCTCCGTCTTTACTCTGGGAAGCAGGGAAAGCTGTAATCAGAGGTAAAATTATATCATATGCCTCTTACAAAAAAAAACAGGAACAGAAAATGGAAAAGGAATTAGAGGAGAAAATTAAACTATTAACCGATGCGTAAGCAGCGAACTCAAGCAATCAAACGTGGACTGAACTACAAAACACAAAACGAAAACTAGATGATATATTATCAAAGAAAACAGAGTTCATATTACAACAACTGAGATACAACGACTTTGAATATAATAACAAATCAGGCAAGTTTCTGGCGAATCAACTCCAACGTAACAGAGAAAGATCTCTCATAACAGCAATGAAAGGGTTAAATGGTGAGTGCACGCAATCACCAGAAGAAATCAATCAGATATTTTACACGTTCTACCACAACTTGTATTCAGCAGCTAATAAACCCAACCCGGAGGATATTGAGGCATTTCTCAGTAATCTGAAGATGCCTCAACTATCAACAGAGTATAAACTGGTTCTTCTGCGTGTGGCTCTGGGGGGGGGGGGGGGGGGGCTGGTTCTTCTGCGTGTGGCTCTGGGGGGCCCATGGTGGTTGTTCTTGGGTTGCTGTAGCTGCTTGGGGTGATCTGGGGGCTCATGCTGCCATTGTTGGGTCCGGGATGGCTGCCCCGTTCTTAGGTGGAGGTTTCACGCATGCCAGATCCACCACTCCAGCACCAATCAAAACTCGATCTGAGAGTTAACTCCGCCCACAGGTCTCTGAGTCAGTGGAGGTTGCTGGTTCAGTGTTTGTGGCTCTCATACCCAAAAAATGTATTCATGTTCACAGAAGAGTTTTATAGTCGTAAAAATTAGAGGCGTGTTCACCCGATGTTCCACGCACAGCTTTTAGATTCGTCCTCGCATGAAAAAAATCCTAACACGCACAATTTGTTAAAAATATACGAGTACGAATCGTTAAAATACGAGTGCACGTCTTTTTGATAGCCATCTCACTCCATAAGAAAGTGGCTAATGTCATTCACAAAAAAACAAGGAAGAGGTAAAGACAATGTCAACAAGATATGGGACACGGAAGTTAATGGACAGCAGACCATCTGCTGCAAGGACGTTCCGCTGGGACGTTCCGCTGGGACGTTCCGCTGGGACGTTCCGCTGGGACGTCTTGTTAAGCAAACAGCAGCAGGGAATATATTTGAGTTCCCCTCATGCAAATGAGAGAGAGAGAGCGAGTGAGAGGACATAAACAAAATGTAACAGAGGCTGCTGAACAAGATACTGACGAAAGAGCTGCTGTATAAAGCTATAAATGCTAATGCTAGCGATATAAAGCTATAAATGCTAATGCTAGCGACATGGACATCGGTGTTGAGGTGACACAGGTCCAGGTCCTGCAGCACCACGGACAGAAAGACCTGCAGAGCCTGGAGAGTCGCTACGCTGTGTTTCTGCCGAACGGCCATCGTGTCCCTAGCCTCCAAGAAGCTATCAGGTCATCAGGTCATTCGTGTCCCTAGCCTCCAAGAAGCTATCAGGTCATCAGGTCATTCGTGTCCCTAGCCTCCAAGAAGCTATCAGGTCATCAGGTCATTCGTGTCCCTAGCCTCCAAGAAGCTATCAGGTCATCAGGTCATTCGTGTCGACGGCTACAGCTGAGCGGCGCTGCTGGAGCCAGGTCCATGGCCAGAGTGTAACTAACAGAGAGAACCCAAGGAAGGAACGAAGCTTTATTTGTCATTGTCAACACAGTACAAGTACACAGTACAAGTACACAGTACAAGTACAGTGCAACATTGAAACGATTCGATGAGTGAGCTTCGGCTGCAGCAAATGAATCACGCTGCCAACAACTCTCCTTGGAGAAGGTGCAGAAAGCATCAGGTACACAGGAGAACACACGGAGAAAGGACCGACACGCTGCACTGGGAACGCTGCACCGGGAACGCTGCACTGGGAACGCTGCACTGGGAACGCTGCACTGGGAACGCTGCACTGGGAACGCTGCACTGGGAACGCTGCACCGGGAACGCTGCACTGGGAACGCTGCACTGGGGACGCTGCACCGGGAACGCTGCACTGGGAACGCTGCACTGGGAACGCTGCACCGGGAACGCTGCACTGGGAACGCTGCACTGGGAACGCTGCACCGGGAACGCTGCACCGGGAACGCTGCACCGGGGACGCTGCACCGGGAACGCTGCACCGGGAACGATGCACCGGGAACACTGCACCGGGAACACTGCACTGGGAACGCTGCACTGGGAACGCTGCACTGGGAACGCTGCACCGGGAACGCTGCACTGGGAACGCTGCACTGGGAACGCTGCACCGGGAACGCTGCACTGGGGACGCTGCACCGGGAACGCTGCACTGGGGACGCAGCACTGGGAACGCTGCACTGGGAACGCTGCACCGGGAACGCTGCACTGGGGACGCTGCACCGGGAACGATGCACTGGGAACGCTGCACTGGGAACGCTGCACTGGGAACGCTGCACTGGGAACGCTGCACTGGGTACGCTGCACTGGGAACGTGCAGGAATGTTTTCAATGAAAAGTAGGAACCAGGCAAGTCCAGTGACGTCAGCTACACGCGCTGCTGCTATTGCCGGAAGCTAGTTGAAGGTAGGTAGGAAGGAAGGAAGGTAGGTAGGAAGGTAGGAGGGAGGGTAGGTAGGTTGGGAGGAAGGGAGGAAGAAAGGAAGGTAGGTAGGTAGGAAGGGAGGGAGGTATGTAGGTTGGTAGGAAGGGAGGAAGGAAGGAAGGTAGGTAGGAAGGTAGGTCGGTAGGAAGGAATGAAGGTAGGTAGGTAGAAAGGTAGGAAGGAGGGTAGGTAGGTTGGTAGGAAGGGAGGAAGAAAGGAAGGTAGGTTGGTAGGAAGGGAGGAAGGAAGGAAGGTAGGTAGGAAGGGAGGAAGGAAAGAAGGTAGGTAGGAAGGGAGGAAGGAGGGTAGGTAGGTAGGAAGGAAGGAAGGAAGGTAGGTAGGTAGGAAGGTAGGAAGGAGGGTAGGTAGGTTGGTAGGAAGGGAGGAAGAAAGGAAGGTAGGTTGGTAGGAAGGAAGGAAGGTAGGAAGGTAGGTAGGAAGGGAGGAAGGAGGGTAGGTAGGTAGGAAGGGAGGAAGGAAAGAAGGTAGGTAGGAAGGAAGGACGGTAGGAAGAAAGGTAGGTAGGTAGGAAGGGAGGAAGGAAGGAAGGTAGGTAGGAAGGAAGGACGGTAGGAAGAAAGGTAGGTAGGTAGGAAGGGAGGAAGGAGGGTAGGTAGGTAGGAAGGGAGGAAGGAAAGAAGGTAGGTAGGTAGGGAGGAAGGAGGGTAGGTAGGTAGGAAGGAAGGAAGGTAGGTAGGTAGGAAGGGAGGAAGGGAGGAAGGTAGGGAGGTAGGAAGGGAGGGAGGAAGAAATGAAGGAAGGTATGTAGGTTGGTAGAAATGAAGGAAAGGAGGGAGGCACTACCATGCTCAAGGGGTGTGTGTGTGTGAGAGAGAGAGAGAGAGAGAGAGAGTTCATGTGTGTGGAAAGTCAGAGACATGTCCTTGGATTGTTTTGGTAGACAGATAGGACCTGGCGTCGTACAGAACTCTCTCAGGGGGGGGGGGGGGGGGGGGTGAGGGTCATGTTGCTGTGCCTGTTAAATCACGCACACCTGTTTCTGCTCATCCATCCAGGACCTGCAGGCTGCGGATTGGCTGCGGTCACCCCGGATCACCTGGGACGGATTGAGGCGAATCACCAGCAGCCCTCAGAATCCCTGCTCCGCCCGCTGCTCCGCCCGCTGCTCCGCCCGCTGCTCCGCCCGCTGCTCCGCCCGCTGCTCCCCGTCAGACTGTTGCGTGGTTTTCGTCCCGTTGTGCAGGACGTCCTTCTGCCGCTCCCGGTGTCTGAGTCTCGCCTCCTCTTGCTGGCCGCAGCTGATTCGTGCGCCCGGGTTGTGCGTAGAGTTTTTTGTTGGAATGATTCGTCCATTTGAGGCTGACTTTCATGTTTCCGTCATCGTTGCGGCACCAGCCAGTCGCCACTTTTTATTAGAGCTTGCTTTTTGGTTTTTTCACTCGACTGTGTCTTTTGGTTATATATATATTTCGTGGCGTGCAGCTCCAGGTTGTTGTTTTTCATGAAGAATTTATATCAGTAAAATATAAATTCAACTATCGCACCGTGTCCATTCTCTGTTCTCTGTTCTTCAGTGTCCTCTGCAGAGAGGACCGTGAGACAGACCACTCTCCATTTCTCCAGGGATTTAGGAGACCAGAGCTCAGCACGCAGCGGGTCCTGGAAAGCAGACAGACGGGACGAGACAAAGAATGCAGGGACAGAGAGAGGACAAACGTCTGCTCTCGTCGAAGACCGGAAGAAGGGAAGCGAAGACTCCACTGAGCTGGTCGGCGCAGTGATGAAGAGTGAAAACGCAGATCCAATCAGGACCAGCTGCCTTCCTAATATTTGTTTTTTTTTAATACAAATACCTTTCAAATCCTTCTCCTCTAACTCACCTCCTACCTGTGGAGCGTAAGAACTTCTCCTTCTCCTCTAACTCACCTCCTACCTGTGGAGCGTAAGAACTTCTCCTCCTCCTCTAACTCACCTCCTACCTATGGAGCGTAAGAACTTCTCCTTCTCCTCTAACTCACCTCCTACCTGTGGAGCGTAAGAACTCCTCCTTCTCCTCTAACTCACCTCCTACCTGTGGAGCGTAAGAACTTCTCCTTCTCCTCTAACTCACCTCCTACCTGTGGAGCGTAAGAACTTCTCCTTCTCCTCTAGAACACTCTTCACCAACTCCTCCTCCATTCCTCTTTCCTCTCCTCCGTTATAAACAACTTGAATCCTGCTCCTCTTCCTTTCCTCCTGGTCTCCTGGACACACATCAACCTTCCTCCTCCTCCTCCTCATCATGTTCGATTCTCCTCTGTGCATGTGGGCATGTTCTTTGGATTCTCCAGTTTCCTCCAACCCCCAAAAATGCAGCTTAGAGGAATTGGTCTTACCAATTTGTCAGGTGTCGTCTGACCATGTTTAAGACCTTTAGTCTTTGGTGTGGTCCCGCGATGAACTGCAGCCTCGTCCGGGTGGCCCCCACCTCTCACCCATAGCCAGCACAATGTACACGCCGGCTGTCGACGGTGCATGGACGGCTGGGTTAGATAAAGTATCGATAAAGAAACTGATATTAATCTCTTTGCATTTTATGCTTCCTGAAATGAAACACGAGATTTTGAAGCAGTCGTAAACTGAATTTGGACTTGCTCTCCATTTAGTGAGCTTTGAATTTCAGTCCCCTCCACAGTTAGATTTAATTCAGAAGGCCTGTTTAGAGCTGCCATTTGTATCTGCAGAGGGTAATAAAACTATAATATCCTCCCAGATAATATTCTGTTGTGTGCGTCTCAGTCAAGCTGTTAGACGGCAGCTGGCTCTGAATTGCAACAGACCGAGAAGGAAATTCCCCATCTAGAATATCAAATATCATCGTTGCTGTTTGGAAACGAGCTCTGCTCTGCATGTGGAAAGTCAAAGGATTCTATTCGCGTGTTTCTTCCTGTTTTCTTTCGAGGTCGACGTTATGTTGCCCACGTTTGCCTCCTCTTGCATATTTCTACTCGTGTTCTATATTTCTGCTATTAGAAAATATTACAACTGGTTGTGTCACGCCCTGAGGTGGGGCGGGGCCATTCCCCCACTTTCTCTCCCTGTCTGCACCTCTCAGAGCTCCTGCAATCAGCTTCATGCCCATCACCTGTGCTCCTGCCGCCACCTGCACCTCATCAGCCCGGACACTACTTGAGCTCAGCTCAGTCACCACACCGGCGCCAGATTGTCGGTGATGCTGCCTGCTTTCCAGCCCTTCAGACCAGACCTCCCGTGCGCCGACCCTCGCCTGCTTCCCGGACCCTGCCTCTTCGCCTGCCGGACCTGCCTGATCACCCGGTGTCTGGCCCTCGCCTGCCCCTTGGACTCCCTCGTGCCTGCTCCCCCCCGGACCCGTCGGCCTGACCTGCCTGTCCCACCGCCAATAAAAGCTCTGTTCGCACTTTTGCTCGTCTGCCTCGCGTTTGGGTCCTAACCTGCCTTAGACCGTGACAGAACAATCTGGCCAGAAGATGGACCCAGCAGGCAACCCTGACAATCCGATCCAGCGCCATGAGAAGCAGCTGGCGTCCCTGGCCGAGGCACTTCGGTCCCTCGGAGCCCGACAGGACCGCTACGTGACTGTTCTCCAGGAGCAGTTCCGGAAGATGGCAGAGAGCCAGCGCGGTCCACCCAGCCCAGGACAAGCCCCCACGGAGACGCGGCTGCCCCCGCCTGAACGCTGCTCAGGAGCCCCAGAAACCTGTTGGCCCTTCCTGGTCCAATGTTCACTGGTGTTCGAGCAGCAGCCCTCCGCCTTCCCGTCGGAGCGAGCCTGCGTCGCCTACATCGTCTCTCTCCTTACGGGGAGAGCGCGCGACTGGGCGACGGCGGAGTGGTTGAGGCAAACCCCCGTCTGCTTCCCCATGTCCCGTTTCTCCGCCGAGATTCGGAAGATTTTCGACCAGGTCACCCCCGGGAGAGAGGCCGCCCGGGGCCTGATGACGGTGGTGCAAGCAGGGCGCACCGTCACTGATTACGCCATCCACTTCCGCACTCTGGCGGCCGAGAGTGCGTGGAACCCGGATGCGTTGTGCGACGCCTTCTACCTCGGGCTGTCGGAGGACATAAAGGGCGAGCTGGCGACTTGCGATCCTCCGGCGGATCTGGACACCCTGGTCGCGTTGGCTGTCCGCATCGATGTGCGCCTGCAGGAGCGCAGGGACGAGAAGGGCCGCTTCGCCTCTGCATCCTCGGGGGGCCCTTTCCCCTTTATCCCGCGAGGTGGGGCAGCCCCGGCAGAGGAAGGCACGGCAGAGCCCATGCAGTTGGGCTGGGCTCGTTTGTCGCCGGCGGAGAGGGAACGCCGCCTGCGACAAAGCTGCTGCCTGTATTGTGGTCAGCCCGGCCGTTTTGTCAGCACCTGTCCGTTAAAGGGGCAAGGCTCGCCAGCCGGGCCGAGGGCACTTGCGAGCCGGGTCACTGTCCGGAACAAGCCTCCTCAGCGTATGACCCTAGCCCGGCTCCGTTGCCCTGGAGGGGACCACCAGGTAGCGGCTCTCATCGACTCTGGTGCAGATGATAACTTCCTGGACATCGCTGTGGCCACCCAGTTGGGACTGGGCATGGAGCCGTTATCCGAGCCGGTCCAGGCCACAGCCCTTGACGGCCACCTCCTCCACCAAGTCACGCACAGGACCCGCCCCCTCACCATGTTCCTAGCTGGCAACCATGTTGAGACATTGTCATTCCTACTGCCACAGCTCCTCACCAGGTTCCCCAGGGTGCCAACCTCACTGGTGTCCCAGAAACGCACCAGGACGTGACGGCGGTGTGCGGTACACCTGGGGGCACCTCCCTTCCGCCCCGTCGTCCGTGTGTCCGCGCAGTGAAACTCCTGCCTGGGGCCTCTCCTCCCGGGGGGAGATTGTGTTCCCGGTTGGGTCCAGAACGGAAGGGCCCGAAACCCGCCGCCGCATCCAGAGGGGACCTCCTGCGACACCAGCCCCTCAAGCCTGACTCCGTCGCCGCCGGCCCCGTCTGTGCCCAAGGTCCTCAGCCCCGCTGCCGTTCGCCTCCGCCTGCCTGGCTCCAGGAGCGTCCGCCCGGCCGTCCACGTCTGCAGGTTCACGCCGGTTGGCTCCGGCCTGCTTCTGCCCGCCTCCGGGCCCCCTCCGCACGCCCGGCTGGTCGGTGTGGCGCCGGCCTGCGCCGTCGGGTCCGCTCTGGCCGGCCTGGGGGAATGTCGGGTGCCGTTCCTGGAGGGGAGGGGGGTACTGTCACGCCTCGAGGCGGGGCAGGGCCATTCCCTCACTCTCTCCCTGTCTGCACCTCTCAGAGCTCCTGCAATCAGCTTCATGCCCATCACCTGTGCTCCTGCCACCACTTGCACCTCATCAGCCCGGACACTACTTGAGCTCAGCTCAGTCACCACACCGGCGCCAGATTGTCAGTGATGTTTCCTGCTTTCCAGCCCTTCAGACCAGACCTCCCGTGCACCGACCCTCGCCTGCTTCCCGGACCCTGCCTCTTCGCCTGCCCCTTGTGTTTCGGCTGCGGGACCTGCCTGGTCAACCGGTGTCTGACCCTCGCCTGCCCCTTGGACTCCCTCGTGCCTGCTCCCCCCTCCCCCCCGGACCCGTCGGCCTGACCTGCCTGTCCTACCCGCCAATAAAAGCTCTGTTCGCACCTTTGCTCGTCTGCCTCGCGTTTGGGTCCTAACCTGCCTTAGACCGTGATGGGTTGGTTGATACGGATTCAGTGCTGTGGCTTTAAGTTTTTACACCGTTTGTAAGACCTTCTGAGTACTGCCTCCCTTGTAAGACCTTCTGAGTACTGCCTCCCAGCAGCAGGAGCCACAGTGAGACGCCTCCCTCCAGTTAACGATGTCCCCCGAGGCCGCAGCCTTAGAGCTGTGTGGAACTCTGACACGGCTTTGTCTGCATAAGAACCCTCAGCATTTCCTCGTTGTGCATGTAATAACGGGGGATGTCACATGCGATTCTGTTCCGACCAGCCTCGGGGAACCGCAACACAAACCAGGCAGATGATGACAGTTTGACAAACAAGCTGTTTTTTTATTTATGTACAGAGGCAGCTTCGCAAATAACAACAAACCACACCATCCAAAATGGGCAGGGCACACCCTCAGCGCACCGCTGTGGCGGGTCGAACGGCGCCAAGTGTAACCGGGAACCTCCGTTGTGAACTCTGGACTCAATAAAAGGAGTTTATTGCCTGGCAAACAATATAAACAGTAAAATCCTTAATGTAGCCTCCAGCCTGCATAAAATCACACAGTGCACGCTAGCTAGCGACGTCGTGCACGGTAAGCTAACAAAACATTTATGCAGACATATATTCCACAACACTACATACATACATACTACACAAGTATATTTAAATCAGCAAGCATGTAAACTAAAACGATAGATGAAATTAAAAGATGGTAATAGATTTAAACGTAAACTGAAAACGGACACAGACCTGTCCCAGTGTTCACAAGACAAAAGGGGATAGGGGAAGAAGACGAAGGAATATCTAGAAACTTTGTCCTGTGAGGGCCACATAACTCTTCCCTTCTCTGATGGGGGGGCCTGGGTCCGTTTGTACGGGAAAAGTGTGACGATGGGAGGGGGGCCTAAACATTTATTGTTTTCCAGACAGCCACCAAATAACCTTTTCTTCCCAGAAAAAAAGTCAGTAAATAAAAAATAACACTATTAATAAAATAAATAACACTATTAATAATATAAATATTAACACTATTAATAAAATATATAATAACACTATTAATAAAATAAATAACATTATTAATAATATAAATATTAACACTATTAATAATATAAATAACACTATTAATAAAATATATAATAACACTACTAATACAATAAATAATAGCAGTATTAATAATATAAATATTAACACTATTAATAACATAAATATTAACGCTATTAATAAAATAAATAATAACATCATTAATATAAATATTAACACTATTAATAATATAAATAATAACACTATTAATAAAATATATAATAACAATATTAATAAAATAAATAATAACACTATTAATAAAATAAATAATAACACTATTAATAATATAAATAATAACGCTATTAAAAATATATATAATAACACTATTAATAAAATAAATAATAACATTATTAATAATATCAAAAACACTATTAATAAAATAAATAATAGCAGTATTGATACAATATATAATAACACTATTAATAAAATAAATAATAGCAGTATTAATACAATATATAATAACACTATTAATAATATAAATAATAACACTATTAATAAAATAAATAATAACATTATTAATATAAATATTAACACTATTAATAATATAAATAATAACACTATTAATAAAATATATAATAACAATATTAATAAAATAAATAATAACACTATTAATAAAATATATAATAACACTATTAATAATATAAATAATAACACTATTAATAAAATATATAATAACACTATTAATAAAATAAATAATAACATTATTAATAATATCAAAAACACTATTAATAAAATAAATAATAGCAGTATTGATACAATATATAATAACACTATTAATAAAATAAATAATAACACTATTAATAAAATAAATAATAACCCTTTCCGGTTTCGTCACAGAAACAAAGTCCATGGAACATTAACTTTTTGATGTGATCATCATTAAAATTGTCGCAAATGAAAGGAAGAATGCTTTTCTTCAGAATATTAATATATTCTCCACTATCAATATTATTTTTAGGAAACAAAATATTTAATTAATTACCCCTCTTGAATGCACCCCATACTATTATTGATCCCCCACCGGCTACTCATGATGTATGGAAAGGAAAATAATAATACATGTTTTTATTTTTATTTTGTTTTATTAATCTGGGATTGTTCAAGGGGCCGGGCCAAATGTGGAGGTGGGCCGTAGTTTGGGGACCTTCAAAATACTTTGTTTAGAATGGAGGGTATGAACTGCCCGACTAAAACATGCAAATTAGGTGACTTGATAACTAAATTTTCCACAGGTGAGCGTGTGCGTGCTGTTTTCGGTCTGTGCGGCCTCTTGCCTGTAATCAGCTGGGATAGGCTCCACCCACACCTGTGACCTGCAAGCCTCATAAAGTCATCCACTCTACAACAAAATGGATGGATGACTGAAGTTGCAGCTGAATAAGGAACCAAGATGGAACTTATTTACATTCTGCATCTGCATGAGGAAATGCCTCTCCTTACCAGCAGGGGGCAGCAGAACTACATGTCTGCAGAACACTTATCACCATTCTAATCAGTTGATTTTCAGTTGCTTTGTTCCAGATGGGCATGGTGCTGGAAAACTACCAATATTTGGATTCATCAGTTCAAATGTTTCTGCTTTTCTGATTCACTTTCATCCAATAAACCAATTCAGAAATTTCTCTCACCAACATGCTCAGCCACAAATTCAGCGTGTGCCGCTCGCCAACAAGCTGCACTGGCATCAACTGTGCTTGCAGATGGCAGAACATGCCCGACCTACCGCCTGGTGTGTCAGGACCTGAGAATGGGATGCTTTGAAAGCACATTTCATTTGTGTGTGGTGTGAAGACACGAGACAATCTGCATCTGATCTGACCAAGAAATGAATTATTTTGTTCCTCGTTTTTTTCTTATCATGAATTGAGTGCAAACAAATTACAATACTGTTATTCCGCTCACACACGTGTGCAACCGTCCTGAATAAAATGACATTTCTGCAGCCGGCCGTGCATCCAGTTGATGTGCTGTGAAGCGTGAGTGTGACAGAAAGGTCCAATCACCAAACAGTGAAGCCGTACAATTTTTACGGGCCATGCAATGGCCCTGCTGTCAGCGCTAATGAAAAACGACTGTGCAATGCCCAGAGAGGAAGTCACTCTCGTGTCCACGGGCTGTTGCATGTGTGGTACAAGGTTGTGAACTTTACATCTACCAGCAGTGCTTTCGGTGAGGGTGACAAAACACCATTCCTCTGCCAGCGTGCTCCGATCTCGCTGTCGTTAAGCTGAAGTCATTGCTTTGGATACTGGTATGGATGTGAAGCCGGAGCTAATGCCCAGTTAGACCCAAACCTGTCCGAGACGACCACTAAAGAGACTAAAGACAAGTCACACTGTTGGACACGTGGTCCTTTCATGGGGAGAAGGTTAGAGTGCTGTCTTTTAACGCGTGTACTCCCTTGAACATGCATGTCGGCAAAAAATATTATTTCAATCAACCCGCCTGAAAACTTTGATTTCAGCGACTAATCTGCGTGGCCCAACTGAATGAATGAATGAATATATTTATTAGATAGAATGTTAGAGTACAAGTACAGTCACACAGTAGCATGTATTACAGTACAAATAAAGTCAAACATCCTGTCTAAGAGGAGCATTTCTAAAAAGCCCTTGCGGTCTTGTTTCCGTTGAAAGTCCTTCGTACATAAATCATCCACAAATAACAATACAAATAAAAATAAAACCAATATTCAATAACTCAATTGATGCAACGTAACATTAGAAAAACAAAAATAAAATGATTTTACACCGCCGATGCAAACTAACAATTAATCTAAAATAAATTACACCACTGATGCAAAATGACAATGGATGACAATAGATTACATAAATTACAATAAATTACTAAAGCAATTAATATGTGCAACGTAGGTGGACAAAAAAAGGGGGGGGGGGTTGATCCGGAGAGAGTCGTGATGACTATCTCCGTTTCTGTCCCCCTGAAAGGTGTATTTTTAGGGCCGTTTTGAAGGAGGCCAAAGAGGTGCATGTTTTGAGGGCAGGAGTCAAACAGTTCCACCCTTGGGTGGCCGTATTGTAAAAAGATGATTTACCCATGTTAGTCCTATAGGAGGGGGTAATCAGGTTGTTGTTTGAGCTCCCTCTAGTGTTGTGGCTGTGGGTGTCACTAAATCTGTGGAGGTGTTTATTCAGGTATGCAGGGATTGAGGGGACTGAGGGCAGAGCTGCATTGACTATTTTAAATGCCAATCCCATTTTGAGTTGTTTAACCCTGTCTTCTACCCTGAGCCATTTTAGGCTAGCAAAATGTCCAGGAAGAAGGTGGGTCATGGGCCCCAGATTGAGGAGTAGCCGAATCAGTTTGTTTTGGGAGGTTTGGAGCCTGGTTTTTAGGGACATTTTGATGTTTGAATACCAGGAGGTGCTAGCATAGTCAAAGAGGGGCTGAACGAGGCTCCAGCAAGAGTCCGGAGAGCACTTTTGTTTACAAAAGCAGACATTCTGCCCAAAAATCTAGTTCTCTGATTGACTTTTTGATCACCGTCAACTGGAATCGCTGTTTTGAAAGGTTTCGTGGAGCGGCGGGACCGGACGGCAAAGATGAAAGCTGCCAGGTAAACTCTCTAGTATACACACAAGGTATACAGTAGTCCCTCATTTATCGCGAGGGTTACGTTCTAAAAATAACCCGCAATAGGCGAAATCCGCGAAGTCGTCAGCTTTACTTTTTAACAATTATTATATATGTTTTAAGGCTGTAAACCTTTTACCACACAATACACCAGGTTCTCATCAGCCTCTAGAGCAGGGGTCGGGAACCTATGGCTCTCGAGCCATATATGGCTCTTTTGATGATCGCATATGGCTCGCGCACCGATAAAAAAACAAATATATATATATATTTTTGACTTTATTAACAAAACTCACCAGTACAAACTCACTGAAAAGATCTTATACAAAACATGAGCATTTTCCGAGGTCAACATAGAAGGAAATCTAGCAGTGAGTAATCACCAATATGTTCAAAAGGAATACCGATAATGTGGTGCAACCTGTTTGAGTTACTGTTGTTTTATTGTGAAAGGTTAACCGGATGTGCCGGACCGGAAGTTGAGATGTCGTTCGTGAAGTACGAGGATGGAAATAAACGGATTACAGTTGCTCTACAATGTGTCGCATGCAGTGGCGTCGTTAGGCCTATTTTAGGGGGGCTGAAGCCCCACTAAAATATTCAACTGTGCTTGCAGAAGCCCCACTAAAATATTCTTAAGCCCCCCTAAATCATTTTGGGTTGTTTTATAAAAATAATATATATATATAAATGCCGACATATTATATTTATGGCATGCCGTTCAGGAACTTATTATATATATATATCAAAAGTGAGGTCTGAGAATATGGAACGAACTCTGGAATATATATATGAAAGGTCTGAGAATATGGACCGAACTCTGGAATATATATATGAAAGGTCTGAGAATATGGACCAAACTCTGGAATATATATATGAAAGGTCTGAGAATATGGACCGAACTCTGGAATATATATATGAAAAGTCTGAGAATATGGACCGAACTCTGGAATATATATATGAAAACTTTGAGAATATGGACCGAACTCCGGAATATATATTTTGATATATATATTCAGAAATTTCCATATATATATTCAGAAATTTCCATATATATATTCAGAAATTTCAATATATATATTCAGACATTTCAATATATATATTCAGAAATTTCGGTGCACGGGAATATATACCGTATTTTTTGGATTATACGTCGCTCCGGATTGTAGGTCGCACCAGCCAAAAAATGCATAATTAAGAAGAAAAAACCATATACAGGTCGCACTGGAGTATAAGTCGCATTTTTGGGGAAAATTTATTTGATAAAATCCAACACCAAACAACATATAGCACAAAGAACATGCTAACACGTTTACCAAAATATCAGGTTTTATTCAGAATCACGAAATCCAAGGAAATCTTCATCCTCGGTGTCACTTTTGAACAACTCCCCCAACTCGGCAGGTAGACAAGACGCCGCTTCCTCTTCTACGTCGCTTACATCAGACTCGTCGTCAGTTGCAGTTCCAATTATTCCAGCCTTTCTGAATCCCGACAGGATGGTTGCGGTTGTCACTGAAGCCCATGCTTTGTCGATCCATTCAATGACTTCCAGGAAAGTTGCATGGCGCATTCTCCCAGTTGCCGTGAAGCTGTGCTCTCCATCCGTCATCCACTGCTCCCACGGGTTACGCAAAACTGACTTAAAGCTCCTATTCACGGAGATATCAAGTGGCTGGAGTATTTTGGTTAAGCCTCCAGGGATGATGGCAGGTATGGAGTTGAGAACTTTTAATTTATTTTTTAACTGTGGTGTGATGTGCGCTCTCATGCTATCCATCACAAGCAGAGCTTTGCGTGCTCTAAAGAAGCCATCCGGTCGCTTATTATAGCACTTTGTAAGCCACAAGTTCATCATTTCTTGATCAATCCACCCTTTCTCGTTCACGGCGACTGCAACTGAGGAGGATTGGATTTTTGGCATGGTTTTTCGTTTGAAAATGACCATCGGTGGCAGTTTTGATCCGTCTCCACAACATGCCAGCACCACTGTGAAGTGTGATCTCTCATGACCAGTTGTAACGATATTCACACTTTTTTGCCCTTTCTCTGCAACACTTCGGCCCATGGGGATGTCAAAAGTGAGGGGGACCTCGTCCATGTTAATAATATGGACGAGGTCCATATTATTAACATGGACGAAAAAAAAGCATATATAAGTCGCTCCGATTTATAAGTCGCACCCCCGACCAAACTATGAAAAAAACCGCGACTTATAATCCGGAAAATACGGTATATGGGTGTAGTGGTTAGGGTTCCGCGCTCTCACCCCCGCGGCCAGATCGATATTGTGTCATTAATAGAGTCAGCTCGAAATCAAGTGCCTTCGACCCCATCACGTGACTTGTCGCGCGTCAGGCGGACACTTACAGAATGTATTACAGTACAAATAGAATGTATTACAGTACATGACCTTTGTCAATAAAAGAGTAACCCGGAAGGGAAAAGAAAAGAAGCAAGATGGCGCCGGGCCAGACGGTCCGTGCGCCCACAGGAAAAAGAAGTCTATAGTCGGCGTGTTTTGTTTTGGTGCGTTTGAAAATCAATAACAATTAAACTCTATCACCCTGTCAAGCCTCAGAGGCGCTGAAACCGCTGAGAGTTGGGTCCGTGTCCAGGTCCTCTGGAGTCAGCCAGGTCTCGGTGAAAGCCACGATGCGTGCGTCTCTGAATCTCTCCAGGTGAGTAACGTTGGCTTGGATCTCATCGACCTTATTCCTGATGGACTGGGCGTTGCAGAGTAGAATCGAGGGGAGGGCTATATGGTGGAGATCCAGACGCTTCAGTCTCTGTCTGACTCCTCCCCGTCTTCCCTGTTTCCGCACTTTGCAGTTTTTATTCCGTGTATTAAAATACTCACGATACCGGGAGATATCCGCTATTAGACGGTCTTCCGTAAGTAGGTCCAGATGTGGTTGTGGCGGCTGTCGATCCCTTAGAGGCAGTAAAAATTCCAGAGAGTACTGGATCCGACCAGTGTGCAGGGGGCAGGGGGCGGGGGGCGGACAAACTCTGAGCCACCGCAAACAAAGTCGCTGAAATGATCAAAATCAGCAGCTCCATTCCAAAAAGTGTGCAAAGGACGTAGATATGAATCCCTCTCAGACGGTTGATTTTACATAAACGATATTTATAAGACGAGACCACTGCCGCTTGTTGCTACTCGCCGTCGGGCCGCAGGAGGCAGAGTCACAAAAAATCTTTGTTTAGAAAAACAAATCTTGTCAAACACGATTACTACCAGTTTTCTGCCCATTTTCAGATTATCTTCGTGTCCTTAAGGCGAGGTTGTGTAATTTTGATTTTGTATTTTTGTGACTGCAGCCTGTCTACCTTGGTTCTACTTCTGGCTGTGGATTTTTGTTTTGCTGATGAGCAGCCCATCGCTCCTCAGTGTTTTTTGTTATTCCTTATTAAATTAACTTAAGATTGATTCTCTCACCTCCGTTTGGAGTTCACACCTTTTGAGTTCCAGAGTTGAACATCACAATATCGGCGTCAACTTTCACACAAATTAGTAGGGAACCCGATCAGGTTCTTTTGCCCCCCCGAGTCTGAGTCATTTGATTTGATACCGAGTCCCGATCCGATACTTCTTTAATACATAAAAAAATAAAGACGAGTGAAAAACGGACCCAGGATGTCCCTTATTTTTTATTTTATTCCTCTTATTTCAACATTTAACTCTTAAACAGAGTACTTCTGTGGCGTAGCTAGAACATTCAAGTAATAAATAAAATACTTTTTTCACTTTGGACTTGGACTAGTGCAACAGGAAATATTCAATATGAATATTTAAACTAAAATAAACAGCAGCTCAATCGGCAGGTTGTTGTCGTCCTCTTCAGAATACTTCCAAAGCGCAGACAAACTCTTTCCTCAACTTGCCGTAACTTAATTGCACATGGGGACGGAAGAGCAGGTTCTTCCATCACCGTCCTCTGCACAGAAGGCTGAGCTGATGGGAGTGAACCGCGCCTGTGAGGCAGGTAACGGGAGCACAGATTCCAGATTCTAACAGTTTTATGTCCACCACAGGAGAACCCCTGAGACAGAGACGATTGGGTAAAGGCGCAGCGAAAGACGACGTGGTGGGGTCTGGAGGTTACAGTAGGTTTAGATAGATGCAGACGTTTACCGTGTGTCAGGAACCTCATTACAGGAGACACGGATCAGAGAACTGATCCGTTCAGTCGTCACTGGTGGCGCCCTCAGACAATGGAGATGTTTATTATTGGTGTTTGCTCAATGTGTGAGTGACCTGAAGTGTGAAATATAATGTGGAACAAATTTTGAGAATAGGAAAGAGAGGTGTTCCTTGAATTGTTGGGGCGGATGGTGGAACACCTTTCATAGAGGCTTTAGGTACGATAGGTTAAAGAGAATAGGTGTCGAGATAGAGCACAAACCTAGAGGTGTAATTAGACTCCCGAGAGGAGTCTCGGGTGACTTAATTAAAACTAAGCAAAACTTAATGAGATGACCACATTATTGAAGGTTCAAATAAGATTTTATTTGGATAACCCCGCACAGAACATCAATATGATCAGTTATGTAAATGACACCTTTTAGATGTTGAGCTAATTCACGTGCTGCCGATACGAAGCCGTACATGCTAAGCTAAGGGTGCGTTCCCACTGCGCGTGTTTGCTCCCTTTAAAACGGACCAGAGTTCCTTTTCTCGGATAATCCGCTCCGTTTGGGCCAGTGGGAACGCGCATCCGGACTCTGGAGAGGATCAAAAAAGTCCTCCTGAAAAGGAGGGTCTCGGTCCCTTTGGGCGGAGCAAAGGACGGAGCAACGTACGTAGTGACGCTACGCGGTGCGTCTCCGGAAGAGGAAGTACAGCGAGTACTCCAAGCTGCTCCAAAAAAACTACAAGTGGTGAAATATGTACCGCTGTGTAGATTTCATTAACTAAATATGCGTTCTAATACTTTAATCTTTTGTTCAGCAGCTCCACGGCGCTTTAAGCGGAGAATCAGCTGTTCAGCAGCGATAGCTTCTCATTCCGTTGTTCTGAACTGATCCGGAGACTTTACGGATCCACAGCGACTTTGTGTTTGTTAAAAACGACTAGCGTTGTGTAACATTTATGATTTAGGCCAGAACTAAATGAGATTCCCTCCTTGAATGAGCAGCAGCCGTAACTACGCACTAAAAAAAAACAACATGGGAGAGGGCGGGACTTCCCCTTCTACTGTGTCCAATCGACGAGCGCCCTTTCAGCCACGCGACGCTGCTCAGAAAGTTCGTTCCATGAAGAAATCAGTGTGAACGCAGACCTTTCAGCGAATTATAAATGCAGGAATCTGCTCCCAAAGGAACCGAGTCCTCTTGGCGCAGTGGGAACGCACCCTAAGTTATCTCCTACCTCACTGGCCTCTTAGCAGAGACACTAGAAACTAGATGGAATGACTTACTAAGATTATATTGCTCTTGACTGTCTGACTGAGAGGGGAGCGGATGTTCCATGTTTGATGTTAGCTGTAGCACGTAGCTGTAGCACGTTCATTCCTGATGACAGTCTGGGAGCGACCCTTTAAGGCAGGGGTGTCAAACTCAAATACACAGGGGGCCAGAATTTAAAATGAATCAAAGCGATGGGCCAACGTTGAATAAATGAACCTTTAAATGGACCCAAACAAGTTTTGCTTTAACATTGATTATGGAACAAGCAACGCTTTTGAACCGGTCATTTAATCATGAAGATGTGCAAAATCGAATTTCAAATTAAAAAATGGCATTTTAAATAGAAATTGTATGTTTTTTTTTATTTGCAGCCTTCTGAGGTAAATATCAAATAAACTTTTTCACAGGCTAATAAATGTGAAAATAAAATAACAATGAATGAAGCAACCATTCAAGCCTTGGAGTAGCAAGAAAAGGTGCATCAAGAAAGCGTTAATTACTGCTCAGTCTGCAACACGCTAATCTAACCTGATGTGCCCAAGCCAGATACCTGCATCCTGGGCAGAGTTTCACATTTGTGCCAGGGGGGGTAACATTTTTATGTTTGACCCCTGGCATGTCCCATGTCACATTCATTGTCATTGTCCCAACCGCTTATTCCGTTTTCGGGTCGCGGGCCAAGCTGGAGCCAATCCCAGCAGTCAATGGGCGAGAGGCAGGAGACACCCTGGACAAGCCGCCAGTTCATCGCAGGTCACAGTTCATCACTGCTCAAATGTGAATTTATCACGAAAACAAACAAAACAGAATTTAGATTTGTTTATTGCTGTAATTCCATGTGTTATATTATACAAAATATGTATTAATATATACAGTGGCGTTGCTAAGGTCTCTTGGGACTCCAAGCAAGAAATCCCTGGGGCCCCCGCCCCACCCGTGCACGCCGCAAAAATTAGTTTTTTGCCCATTAAAATGCACAATAAATAGGTAAACAATGTATAAGGCCACATCAAAAGAAAAATAAAGTTGGCACAATATATATAAAACAACAGTGTAAATAAATAACGTAAAATAAAATAAATGGCATTATGGGATTTGTATTATTAGCGGTGAATGTGCTGTTCTGTACCGGCGGGCAAGCTTTAATATTCATTTTATATTTTATATATAATTACACTGCGGGCCAGAGTTTGACACCCATGCTTTAAGGCCTGCGACACTGCAGTTTCCCTTCTGTCGTCCAGTCATTTCCTGAGAGCAGCCGGACACAATGGCAGCGCCAGAGAGGAAGCGGAGCAGAGGAAAAGGACACTGGCAAAAGTAATGTGTGCAATAAAGTGATGCACCACTGTGGTAACACAACAGACTTACACACACAGCACACACATGAAAGCAGCTCACCCTCGAGCGAGCTCTGAGCTGCAGGTCAAGTTGAGGAAGTTTCCAAAAGTTTGTACTTTTGAAAAAACTGCCATTGGACTCGTGATGAGGACCTAAAGCAGAAATATAATTCATCAAAAGGGTTTTTTTTTATTTTTTTTTCTACCTTGTCTGCATTCGTGCTCCACAGTGACGGACATAACGTCAGTCACTGCTGGAGTTCTATGCAATTTTTATTCTTATAGTGATTGTGACCGTCACCTGCCCTCTTAGCAGCCTAGCCTATTCCTATTTTATTGATTTTATTACCTGCTTACCGCCGTAGAGGGCTGTGCACACCGCAGTGAACATACAACATGGACAAACACAAAGTAACAAATACACAGTGTTCTGAGAAGAAAGTGCAATGGATTTATTTGTGCTCCTTAATTCTACCCCTTCATCCAATCATCACCAAGAGTTGTCCCAATACACCAGGTTCACATCAGCCTCTAGAGGAAAGTATGGATCACCAAGTTCTCAGATCTGAGGAAAAAGAGAGAGAGCAAAGTGAGAGCCACAAGCACTAACCCAGCAACCTCCACTAACTCAGAGATCTGTGTGCGGGGTTGACTCTCTAAACGAGTTTTAATAGGTGCTGGAGTGGTGGAT